>NC_084566.2:44971624-45269124 GCF_033978685.3 Nerophis lumbriciformis | reverse complement strand
CTCTTCCACCCAACGCAAAACAAAATTGACCGACAAGGTAAAGTGAATTTAGATGTTTTATTTTTGTTCATGTTTCATTAATTGTGTTAATTGACAGCTGTTAGAGTTAAGGACTTTTGTGATTTCAAACTGTGAGTGCACCACAGGGCTAGTGACAGTGTGGGTGTGTGTCAGGAGGGTGGTTGCAGAGGAGGACAGCTCAGGAAGTTGTTTTGGTTTTGACTTTGTTATCGAAAGTTGCCCTATGACCCATTATGTTTGTTTTATATACAGTACTGAATAGCACTTCATATTGTGTTCAAAGTGCTATACAGTACTGTATAGCACTTATATTGTGTTCAATGTGCTATACAGTACTGTATAGCACTTATATTGTGTTCAAGGTGCTATACAGTACAGTATAGCACTTATATTGTGTTCAAAGTGTTATACAGTACTGTATAGCACTTATATTGTGTTCAAGGTGCTATACAGTACTGTATAGCACTTATATTGTGTTTAAAGTGCACAAACCTTTACTAAAGTATACAAAGTTGTCGAGGCTTGAGCCCATTATTCATGTTTAGAAATTTGCTTCAATATACGGACCCTATTTAAGAACCAATTACGTCCATAAATCGAGGTTCTGTACTGGGCTATAAATTGCTGTAGGGTAAGTCTGTTATTCATATTATTTTACAAACAATTATAATCCGAAAGTCACAGTGCTTTTTTTTCCGACCATCATGAACACATCGTACCAGCCAGTTTTTTGACCTTCAAGCTGACCTTTAAAGGGTGTGGTTGTATTGGTGTCTCTATTGCCTCCGATTTTCATTACAATCATTCCAGGTCATTTCACACGTATTGTAAATCAGTTTGATCAGTCTTTTCAAATATAAACCAGGGTCATTTATTAGATGCATGCAGTTTAGGGACTACCAAGAGCTTGTGGCACATGTAGACCCCTGCATCAGTCTGCTGCTGGTGTGGCACATGTAGACCCCTGCCTCAGTCTGCTGCTGGTGTGGCACATGTAGACCCCTGCCTCAGTCTGCTGCTGGTGTGGCACATGTAGACCTCAGTCTGCTGCTGGTGTGGCACATGTAGACCTCAGTCTGCTGCTGGTAGACCCCTGCCTCAGTCTGCTGCTAAGTGCTCAGTCACTGTCACTGGCACTGATAAACATACCTATGATAAACATACCCATGATAAACATACCCATGATAAACATACTTATGATGAACATACCTATGATAAACATACTTATGATAAACAAACCTATGATAAACACAATAGTGTCTTTTATGTTTTGTTAAACTGCTTATTAGGATTTGTGTTGGCCACTTTTGACCTGTGAGGCTAAATCCAGTTAATAGGACTTCATCCTTTTAAACGTTCATGTTCATTTCCTCAAACTTCACCCTTGCCTTGATATTGTTACTTCATCCATGGGAAAATATCACTTTTATATTTGGATATTGCGACACTTGATGGCAGAATATGTCTTCTCACGTGTTTGTGAGTCCAGTTCGGAGTTAGGCAACCCGCAGCTCTCCAGTCACATGCGGCTCTTTAGCGTCGGCCTCGTGGCTCTTTGGAGCTTTTTCAAAAATCTATGAAAAATGGAAAAAGATGAGGGAAGAAAAAAGTTTTGTTTTAATATGGTTTCTTTAGGAGGAAAAACATGACACAAACGTCCCTAATTATTAGAAATCACACTGTTTATATTAAACATGCTTCACTGATTTGGCGAGCGCCGTTTTGTCCTACTCATTTTGGCGGTCCTTGAACTCACCGTAGTTTCTTTACATGTACAACTTTCTACGACTTTCTAAGACATGTTTTAGGCCACTTTTTTGTCTCATTTTGTCCACTAAACTTTTGATGTTGTGCGTGAATGCACAAAGATGAGCTTTGTTGATGTTATTGACTTGTGTGGACTGCTAATCAGGCATATTTGGTCACTGCAAGCTAATCCATGCTAACATGCTATTGAGGCTAGCTGTATGTACATATTGCATCATCATGCCTCCTTTGTAGATATATTTCCTTTAAGCTTATGACACATAGTCAATTTGATAGTAGGCTAATATAGATACTTACATCATGTGTTGCCTTCATTATAACACTTATGTAAGACTTTTAAAGTCATTTTGATAGTAGGCTAATATAGATACTTACATCATGTGTTGCCTTCATTATAACACTTATATAAGACTTTTAAAGTAATATTGATAGTAGGCTAATATAGCTAATATAGACACTTACATCATGTGTTGCCTTCATTATAACACTTATATAAGACTTTTAAAGTCATTTTGATAGTAGGCTAATATAGACACTTACATCATGTGTTGCCTTCATTATAACACGTATATAAGACTTTTAAAGTAATATTGATAGTAGGCTAATATAGCTAATATAGACACTTACATCATGTGTTGCCTTCATTATAACACTTATGTAAGACTTTTAAAGTAATTTTGATAGTAGGCTAATATAGACACTTACATCATGTGTTGTCTTCATTATAACACTTATATAAGACTGTTAAAGTCATTTTGATAGTAGGCTAATATAACTAATATAGACACTTACATCATGTGTTGTCTTCATTATAACACTTATATAAGACTTTTAAAGTCATTTTGATAGTAGGCTAATACAACTAATATAGACACTTACATAATGTGTTGTCTTCATTATAACACTTATATAAGACTTTTAAAGTCATTTTGATAGTAGGCTAATATAACAAACATAGACACTTACATGATGTGTTGTCTTCATTATAACACTTATATAAGACTTTTAAAGTCATTTTGATAGTAGGCTAATATAGCTAATATAGACACTTACATCATGTGTTGTCTTCATTATAACACTTATATAAGACTTTTAAAGTCATTTTGATAGTAGGCTAATATAACTAATATAGACACTTACATCATGTGTTGTCTTCGTTATAACACTTATATAAGACTTTTAAAGTCATTTTGATAGTAGGCTAATATAACTAATATAGACACTTACATAATGTGTTGTCTTCATTATAACACTTATATAAGACTTTTAAAGTCATTTTGATAGTAGGCTAATACAGACACTTACATCATGTGTTGTCTTCATTATAACACGTATATAAGACTTTTAAAGTCACTTTGATAGTAGGCTAATATAACTAATATAGACACTTACATCATGTGTTGTCTTCATTATAACACTTATATAAGACTTTTAAAGTCATTTTGATAGTAGGGTTATATAACTAATATAGACACTTATGTCAAATGTTGTCTTCATTATAACACTTATATAAGACTTTTAAAGTCATTTTGATAGTAGGCTAATAAAACTAATATAGACACTTACATCATGTGTTGTCTTCATTATAACACTTATATAAGACTTTTATAGTCATTTTGATAGTAGACTAATATAGACACTTACATCATGTGTTGCCTTCATTATAACACTTATATAAGACTTTTAAAGTAATATTGATAGTAGGCTAATATAGCTAATATAGACACTTACATCATGTGTTGTCTTCATTATAACACTTATATAAGACTTTTAAAGTAATTTTGATAGTAGGCTAATATAGACACTTACATCATGTGTTGTCTTCATTATAACACTTATATAAGACTTTTAAAGTCATTTTGATAGTAGGCTAATATAGACACTTACATCATGTGTTGTCTTCATTATAACACTTATATAAGACTTTTAAAGTCATTTTGATAGTAGGCTAATATAGACACTTACATCATGTGTTGTCTTCATTATAACACTTATATAAGACTTTTAAAGTCATTTTGATAGTAGGCTAATATAACTAATATAGACACTTACATCATGTGTTGTCTTCATTATAACACTTATATAAGACTTTTAAAGTCATTTTGATAGTAGGCTAATATAAATAATATAGACACTTACATCATGTGTTGTCTTCATTATAACACTTATACAAGGCTTTTAATTTTTTGCAGCTCCAGACAGATTTTTTTTTGGTGTTTTTGGTCCAATATAGATCTTTCAACAATTTGTGTTGCCGACCTCTGCTCGAGGTCATCCTTCTAATGCCATCTGTGCAACTCAACCTGAGGGCGGGGGGGACATTATTCATTTCTCTAACCACATGACTTTTGGCCCAGGGCGAAACCACACTGTGTGTGTGTGTGTGTGTGTGTGTGTGTGTGTGTGTGTGTGTGTGTGTGTGTGTGTGTGTGTGTGTGTGTGTGTGTCAATGAGTCCCACTTCCATGGTCTACTATTCTCCTGTGTGTGACTCCAACATCTTCAAGATCCATAAGGACTATTTTAATGAAGGCTATTTTGTGATTGATTTCCCTTCTGATCCCTGGCTTAGTTCACCCGTAAGACCAAGAAAAGCATTCTGGGGGTGGGCCTGAGTACAAATTGGATTTGAATGAGTGTGTTTGTTGTTGCTGCTCACTGCTCTCTCCTGAATTGGACATTTGACATGACTGCAATGTGTGTTTGCATGAAACATCATCAGAAGGAATGTAGATTGTGTCTTTCATATTTGTGTGTGTGTGTAGATGGCCAAAGTCCTTCAGCTCTGGCCTCTTCTTCTGCGCACACACACACACACACACACACACACACACACACACACACACACACACACACACACACACACACACACACACACACACACACACACACACACTTCTGCGCACACACACTTTGCTCTGAGGCAGCGCACATTCAGACATTATTTCTGCCTGGCTGCTACACAAACAGAATGTTCTGCACACACACACACACACACACACACACACACACACACAATTACACAAGCACACATGTGTCAACCCCCTGCAGATCTGCAGCTCCCTTAGGAAGCCCCGCACATTTCTATGAGTCCTTCCTATGTGGAATGAAGTAGCCAATTGTTGCTAAATGCGCTCGCTACCTGTATGTGTGAGCCAGCCTGGAGTTGTTCAGTTTGACCCAGATTGTTAAATTACTGTAGCCATTAGCCAGGTGTGTCTCCTCTCTTATCATCTTTTAGTTGCTAGGCTAATCCACTTGAATGTATCTCCTCTGCTACTTCCTGTCGAGCACTCCCAACCTGGCCTGAGCTATCTTTCTTCCCTTGATTGATGAATTCATTATGTGAATGAAAATAGAGCAATGACTGTCTTGTCAGTGGAATAGAATGAATCTTTCAGAGCTCGCGGTTGGAAATTAGGCTCAGGGAGGAAATGTAATGGTTTTGGAGACGTTCTATTTAAGCTATTTTCTACTTTGAGCCTTTTTCTCCACAGCAGTCGCTCTTTGTCTTACTGTAGACGATCCTCCCAGCAGTTCATTGGCCAATCACTGGAAGACAGAACCAATTCTTTATCGTCTTTGTCCTTGGGAAGGACTGCATACTAAGCATACTAAGCAGATGGGAGAAGACTGAAGGCAGCTTGCTTGCTCTTCTCTATCTCTATATTTGCCATATGTATGGTTGTTTCATCTCTCTCTCTCTGTGTGTGTGTGTGTGTGTGTGTGTGTGTGTGTGTGTGTGTGTGTGTGTGTGTGTGTGTGTGTGTGTGTGTGTGTGTGTGTGTGTGTGTGTGTGTGTGTGTGTGTGTGTGTGTGTGTGTGTGTGTGATTCTTTAAAGGCTTGTGCTACAAATCCCCAAGGTTGTCATGGTGATTATAGATGCTGTTTTGCAGATTTCCACTGAATAGCTTTGAGCTCAGAACATGCAGAAGACAGATTTTTCAACAGCTTCTTCCACTTACTAGAACCATCTATCTAGCTGCGGAGCACTTCCTGTCCCACTGTAATTCCGTGTTTGATGGCTTGTGCAGCGGATCTACAGGGAGGCTGTTTTCCCTTCATTTGAAATAATAGAAACATCATTCATTTGACCATGAAATACTCTATGGGTAATGTTTGAAGTAATATTGTAGGATAAATATACCTTTATGTGTTCAGGGTCCAAAGTGTGCCCAAGGATCCATTTGTGGCCTGAAGCTTGAGTTTCACATCATATTGTCAAAATAAAATGAAACCAAAGAACAGTAAAAATGTAAGAAAGAAGAGCAAAAAGACACGAAATGGGAAAAAGTTGAAACTAATAATAAAAATAATAAGCCAAGCTTATTCAACTGGCAGCCCACGCACCACATCTGGCCCACCAAACATCACCCTGAGGGTGGTATAGCTTGGTTGGTGCCAGCAACTTGAGGGTTCCAGGTTCAAACCCTGCTTCCGCCATCCTAGTCACTGCCGTTGTGTCCTTGGGCAAGACACTTTACCCACCTGCTCCCAGTGCCACCCACACTGCTTTAAATGGAACTTAGACATTGGCTTTCACTATGTAAAAGTGCTTTGAGTCACTAGAGAAAAGCACTATATAAATATAATTCACTTCACTTCACCCAAATAGGCTTGATACAACCACTCAAACCAAGAACCAGGGTATGCAGTACTCCCGCCACCCTGCAGGGGCCAACAGTGAGCATGTGTGTCACAGTGGGTGAGTAGAAGAAGACGACTCATTCAACACTGGAAAATAAATTGCAAAAATCAGACTTTGAACAAAGACTAGACAACAAAGTAAGAATGTTCTACCCCAGCAAGTGCTGGAGTCCTTGTTTCCTGTCGGACCTTTTTAAGTGGCGGACACATTGACCCAGACAAGCAGCAACAATGCTACAAATCCCAGCGTGTAATCTTCATCACCAAACTTGCTCAAACATTTGTAAGTAGATATTGTTTGTAAATATATTTACTTTGTTTTTGTGTTGAACTTGCTAACTTTGTGATGTCTTTTGTATTCGTGGTTGTGTTGTTTGTCTGAGAGTAACGATCAAAACATACAAATATATGTTCCTTAGCAGCAGAATGTTGTCCGGAATTCAATCAGGGAATAAGCGGTAGAAAATGGATGGATGGATGGGCAATCTGCACATGTGCAGTAAAGTGGAATAAGCGGTGGAAAATGGATGGATGGATGGGCAATCTGCACATGTGCAGTAAAGTGGAATAAGCGGTAGAAAATGGATGGATGGATGGGCAATCTGCACATGTGCAGTAAGGTGGAAGAATCCATTGTGTGAGAAGAGAAGGAGAAGCTGCCAAAACTATCAGGATTGATTCAGCAAGTTGATTTATTTCCAAGTGCATGATTGAAGACAAACCTTTGATAATTGTTTTAAATAGAAGAATACTTTATGAGATGTTTGGGGGCCCCTAGAAATGTCTGGACCCTGAGCAAGTGCCTGTGTTTGTCCCAGAGCGTCCATGCATGGATCCTCACGACCTTCTGGACATTTCTCTTCTCAGAGAGCCCTCAGTCCAGTCCAGGCTGCACGTATCTTAGTTGCGATGGGTTGGTACAAGTTTAGATTGAGGTATGTCCTTTGTTTGGAATGTGAAAGACGTTAATGTGTCATGTCTTCATGTTAGCATTTTAGCTAGCTAGCGATTAGCATGCCAACTTGCGCTTCCGGGAAATGAGCTGTATCACCACCGGCCTGTGACTTTATCAATCACATGATTTCAATGTGAAACAGTAATAGTAACAGTCTGGAGTTTGACCACACTTGATCAATATTATTGACCAGTAAACTATAGATGTTTAAAGTTGTACTGTACTGTACTGTACTGTTTCAAGTTGTACTGTACTGTACTGTACTGTTTAAAGTCGTACTGTACTCGTACTGCCTTACATGGAGAAATGATGAGCAAACATAGACATTGTCCAGCAAGTCATCTGACTCAGTAAGCCACTTAGCGCTCATCCGTCACCATTCACCATCTTCCCATGCACAACACCACCAACACACATGAGGCCACATCATGTGCACACACACACACACACACACACACACACACACACACACACACACACACACACACACACACACACACACACACACACACACTTGGATGATTATTCTCGGCCTCCTGGGGCATCATTGAAACTTTTCAGCCGTGACCTCGCTAAGAGGAAGCGAGAGAGAGAGAGAGAGAGAGAGAGAGAGAGAGAGAGAGAGAGAGAGAGAGAGAGAGAGAGAGAGAGAGAGAGAGAGAGAGAGAGAGAGAGAGAGAGAGAGAGAGAGAGAGAGAGAGAGAGAGAGAGAGAGAGAGAGAGAGCAATGAGCATTAGCAGAAAGACAAGCGAGAGATGGCGGGCGAGAGTCCTTGAATTTGAAGCGGATGTTCCCCGAGGAGAACTTCCATCACTGCAGAGTCTTGACTGGCTCAGTCCCATGAATTCCTCTCAGCTCAAGGAGCTGCTGTTCAAATATTCTCCCAGGCGAGCTTGTCTCAACTCACTCCCAGTCTACTTTTTAGCAGGGAAATCATTTCATACATCAGTAGCAAATTATGCATCTGTTTCAGCTCCTAACCATGACATTGCTGCAGACAACTCCAATGCTGGAGCGCACTATAATGTCACTGTCTGGTATCATTCATGTCATCACGGCTACAATCTCCTCTCTGACAATGCATGTTCAAAAAGATATTTAAGGCATTTTTTACCCTGAACTTCAGTGCCCTAAACTTGTTCTGTACAATTGTCAACTCATTTATAGCCAAAAGGTGGTTATCATAATATATACTGCATATATATATATATATATATATATATATATATATATATATATATATATATATATATATATATATATATATATATATATATATATATATATATACAGACAAATGCAGAGGTCATTAACCTATGTATGTAAAACTGAGTCTAAATGATTGTATGTCAAATAAATAAATGAGTGCAGTGCATATTGAAGATGCTGTAAGACATTGCATGTGTCTCTCATCAAACCATAAAACACCACTGACCTTGAACCTTGACCTTGGAGCTTATTTGGAGTAATTGTCTTTATTTCTCTAATTCAAGTTTGTGATTGTAACTGGCAGGAGGAAAAATCCCTTTAATCATGTGACACGTCTGTGTGCTCGTGAATTAGATATGTTAGTTTTTGTATTTCAATAATGCAAGGATGGAATTATCATCACTAACTGGTGTGAGAAACAATCACAATCATTTTAGGAGAGCTTCAATATGTTGTTTGCGTCTGCATTGGCTTGTGCATGAGCCAATACATCATGGCCCTGACTTTGTCACTTATTTTAGGTCGTTTTTTGTTTGTAAGGTGGCTGTTATCATTGATAACCGGCAAGAGGAACAAGAGCATTCATCATCATCATCATCGGCGGTCACTTGAAACGAGTATGACGATCCTCCTGGTAGGGGTGTATCCCTTTATGGAGGATGCCTGTGCGTGACTTAGTTTAACGTGGGGAGACTGGTGCACAGACAGTCACCACACCATCCTTGACAGATCCAGGTCAGGGTCCAGTGGTATGGAGTCCAAGACGACTGGGGACCCTTTTTTGCTGCAGCCTTCTTCCGCCATCGCAGCCGTTGTAGTAGTTCTTACACCTACCGTCTTCCGCCTGCTCCAACGTTGAGGTCTTAATCGTATCCCTGGCTAGGGGGCAGTCAGGTACTAGGCCTTTGCCAAGGACCACCTGGGGTAACAGTAGTAAAGGGGTTAACCTCCTAGTGCCCCAAGAGCCCATAGAGGAGCCTCCACTGCCGGATGCACTTTAACGTCATGCCCAAGACACAAAGCACCTGTGTGCAAGAGCATTCATTATACAACACAAGCAGGTTGGAGGCCTTCACCCTCCCCAGGCTAGTCTACAAATCCTCACTGAAAAATTGAAGTCCATCAGTGGTGGCAAATAAACTCATTGTCAACCGCAGCTCTTAAGGCGTAGGTTTACACAACGTCCGATCGCACAGCCACACTAGATGTCATCTGTTTCACAAAAATGGTGTGGGCTTTGACCGTGCAAACCATTCCTGGTAATTATTGACTTGTTTTCCTTCAACAAGGTAGCAGTTATCATCAATAACTGGCAAGAGGAACAATCACAATATACAAACCCCGTTTCCATATGAGTTGGGACATTGTGTTAGATGTAAATATAAACGATTTGCAAATCCTTTTCAAGCCATATTCAGTTGAATATGCTACAAAGACAACATATTTGAAGTTCAAACTCATAAACATTTTTTTTTGTGCAAATAATCAATAACTTTAGAATTTGATGCCAGCAACACGTGACAAAGAAGTTGGGAAAGGTGGCAATAAATACTGATAAAGTTGAGGAATGCTCATCAAACACTTATTTGGAACATCCCACAGGTGTGCAGGCTAATTGGGAACAGGTGGGTGCCATGATTGGGTATAAAAGTAGATTCCATGAAATGCTCAGTCATTCACAAACAAGGATGGGGCGAGGGTCACCACTTTGTCAACAAATGCGTGAGCAAATTGTTGAACAGTTTAAGAAAAACCTTTCTCAACCAACTATTGCAAAGAATTTAGGGATTTCACCATCTACGCTCCGTAATATCATCAAAGGGTTCAGAGAATGTGGAGAAATCACTGCACGTAAGCAGCTAAGCCCGTGACCTTCCATCCCTCAGGCTGTACTGCATCAACAAGCGACATCAGTGTGTAAAGGATATCACCACATGGGCTCAGGAACACTTCAGAAACCCACTGTCAGTAACTACAGTTGGTCGCTACATCTGTAAGTGCAAGTTAAAACTCTCCTATGCAAGGCGAAAACCGTTTATCAACAACACCCAGAAACGCTGTCGGCTTCACTGGGCCTGAGCTCATCTAAGATGGACTGATACAAAGTGGAAAAGTGTTCTGTGGTCTGACGAGTCCACATTTCAAATTGTTTTTGGAAACTGTGGACGTCGTGTCCTCCGGACCAAAGAGGAAAAGAACCATCCGGATTGTTATAGGCGCAAAGTGTAAAAGGCAGCATGTGTGATGGTATGGGGGTGTATTAGTGCCCAAGACATGGGTAACTTACACATCTGTGAAGGCACCATTAATGCTGAAAGGTACATACAGGTTTTGGAGCAACATATGTTGCCATCCAAGCAACGTTACCATGGACGCCCCTGCTTATTTCAGCAAGACAATGCCAAGCCACGTGTTACAGCAATGTGGCTTTATAGTAAAAGAGTGTGGGTACTAGACTGGCCTGCCTGTAGTCCAGACCTGTCTCCCATTGAAAATGTGAAGCGTAAAATAGCAGAAGGGAGACCCCCGGACTGTTGAACAACTTAAGCTGTACATCAAGCAAGAATGGGAAAGAATTCCACCTGAGAAGCTTCAAAAATGTGTCTCCTCAGTTCCCAAACCTTTACTGAGTGTTGTTAAAAGGAAAGGCCATGTAACACAGTGGTGAACATGCCCTTTCCCAACTACTTTGGCACGTGTTGCAGCCATGAAATTCTAAGTTAATTATTATTTGCAAAAAAAATAAAGTTTATCAGTTTGAACATCAAATATGTTGTCTTTGTAGCATATTCAACTGAATATGGCTTGAAAAGGATTTGCAAATCATTGTATTCTGTTTATATTTACATCTAACACAATTTCCCAACTCATATGGAAACGGGGTTTGTATATATGACATGCCAGTGCATAAAAATGTCTATTATACGATGTAATTATTTATTGTTTATATGGTAATGTTAACGTCTTAGCTGCAGCTCGCTCCACTAATGCAACTGTAGCAACTCTACGGCTTTGCGATAACATTTTCACTTTACCTGAATTAACTTTAAGGCTTTCATCTGAGAGCTGAAGGGAGCGTCAACAACATTGCATAGACGCAGAGCACAATGGAAGCTAAACCAACAACATTTGAAGAGGAATTGGTACCAAAATGAGGAAAGAAGAAAACATTTCTTAGGCTTTGGTTTGGATTTAAAAAGTCAGACGCTGATGAAACAACAATCTGCGACTTGAACAAATCTCTTCTTTTCCACCATTTGAAGATGAAGAACAGTTCAGAGACTTTGTTCAAAGCTGACAAAATACTAATGTTACAAAGTGATGAACACTAAACGTTGTCCAAAGGCACCGTCTATGGCAAAAGTATCAAACTCTCATCTGGATCCAAGCAAATCTGGCCCACCACATCGTTTAATGTGGCCTGCAAATAATGTGCATAATCTTCATCTTTCTTCCAAACATTTTTGTTCTTTCAATTTGAAGAGAAAAATGGCATGTCTTGCAGAAAAGGCTTTTAAACTTCCATATTATCTGACCGTGCAAAAAGAAACGTATATTCCAAACATTTTTGTTTAAATAAAAGACTTAAATATCACCATGACTTGTGACTTCAGAGCAAGTTATCCATCATGTGAAAAAAAAAAGGAATAATCAAATCCATAAGCAATGTTGTAATATTATCATGAGGCGATGACACATCAAATATGTTCTTCACTGGTACAAACGACCCTCTGAGGGCAGAATCTTCTGCAATGTGGCCCTCAATGAAAATTACTTTGACAAGCCTGATCTATGACCAGCAGTGTCGCAGCTAATTATTATTATTATTACAGTCATTTATTTCAGGCTCATATCACAGAATAAAAACATTCTACAAACATATAAACAAATAAAAGAAATAGAAGCAGTTAAATACAAATTGTAAGAGTTGACTAAAAAGTGCTGCAGACGGTGAGAAATGAGCGATGGCGTCTGTCAATGTGGTGACTCGGCCCCTAACAAGAACACTAAAAATCATTTTTGCTTTTAATTCTCATTTTTATGTAAGTATATATAAAATGTGTTTTTTAGACAAGAGAAATCTTTATATTGTGATATATATCGTTATGGAGATATAAAAATACCTTGTAGAAGTCTCTGTCTTG
This sequence comes from Nerophis lumbriciformis, assembly GCF_033978685.3. NCBI lineage: Eukaryota > Metazoa > Chordata > Actinopteri > Syngnathiformes > Syngnathidae > Nerophis > Nerophis lumbriciformis. The sequence continues at coordinate 45,256,379 of NC_084566.2, read as the reverse complement.
TACGTCCAAGTAGCCAAGCGTACAGAGTTGACTACGTACGTCCAAGTAGCCAAGCGTACAGAGTTGACTACGTACGTCCAAGTAGCCAAGCGGACAGAGTTGACTACGTACGTCCAAGTAGCCAAGCGGACAGAGTTGACTACGTACGTCCAAGTAGCCAAGCGGACAGAGTTGACTACGTACGTCCAAGTAGCCAAGTGGACAGAGTTGACTACGTACGTCCAAGTAGCCAAGCGGACAGAGTTGACTACGTACGTCCAAGTAGCCAAGCGGACAGAGTTGATTTCATGTTTTTCAACACACTCATCAGTTATACGTTTTTTTCCAGCACTTTTCAGTCTCTCTCCCAACTTCTTCCTCCTCCTGCACGCGGCCGCTCACTGTTAAAGACAACAGATGATTGGATTAACACGTACCACCTGTGAAATCTAATCACCTGCCAGCTGTGTCTCGCCGTCAGCACATGCCCCGCCCCTACCCGATGGTGCTTGTCCTCAGCACTATGGACAGCGGCGGTGACCTTTGCTCCTGCAAGCGCGCTGGCCACATCTGCCCCCACATACCTTCATCAGGATATATATTTACTTCATTAGTTCAAGTTGTTTTGTTCATGGATGCACTTATCACTAACAACTGGCAGACATTTGTATACAACATGTTGACCTTGAGCAAACACACTGTACACACTTGGTGGATTATTATTTGTTTCCTTTGTCAGTTGTGCAAGATTGTCATTAAGAAGTGTCAGGAGGAATGATTGATGCATTAAAAACCTGCGAGTAACAAGACAGCAAGTTGATGGTTCATGACCATTCAGAGTTCAATGAAATACAATCTTGCTTTGTTTGGTTGATTGTGTGATACTGTGCATGTGTACCAATGTTGTGGATGGCAAGTATGCGTGCAATAGAAGTGGCATGGGTCTCTCTAACATCATTGTGGATGTGTTGGAGTTGTGGACATGGAATAGCTGTAGTGGTCTCTCTAACATCATTGTGGATGTGTTGGAGTTGCAGACATGGAATAGCTGTAGTGGTTTCTCTAACATCATTGTGGATGTGTTGAAGTTGCAGACATGGAATAGCTGTAGTGGTCTCTCTAACATCATTGTGGATGTGTTGGAGTTATGGACATGGAATAGCTGTAGTGGTCTCTCTAACATCATTGTGGATGTGTTGCGCTATATCTAACCCTCCATTTCATCTTCCATCCTACCTATTTTCTGTCCCCCGTTATACATCCTCGCTCCTGCAGCATCTCTTATTTGCTCAACTGCTTTTTTGACCTTTCCAGAAACTTCCTCCCCGGAGATCCCTCACCCGCCTTCTCCTCCTACTACTACTACTCCTCCTCGTCAGTGTTCTGTTTCTCTTGGCAAGCTTGCATCGGCTGTGTTTACTGAGTGTTCACACTCATGTACTTGTGTGTCCTCCTTTGGGATCTTGGTGGGAAGAAGATGCCGGAAGGTTGGTCCTATAGAGAACCACATCATCACACTGTCCTATAATGTTGTACAAGGATCTTGGTGAGAAGAAGATGCAGGAAGGTTGGTCCTATATAGAACCACATATGGTGTTGTACAAGGATCTTGGTGAGAAGAAGATGCAGGAGGGTTGGTCCTATATAGAACCACATATGGTGTTGTACAAGGATCTTGGTGAGAAGAAGATGCAGGAGGGTTGGTCCTATATAGAACCACATATGGTATTGTACAAGGATCTTGGTGAGAAGAAGATGCAGGGAGGTTGGTCCTATATAGAACCACATATGGTGTTGCACAAGGATCTTGGTGAGAAGAAGATGCAGGAGGGTTGGTCCTATATAGAACCACATATGGTGTTGTACAAGCACTCTCTCCCCGGGTTGATAAAACGGAGCCTTTGTTTCCTCCGTACAAAGAATTCCTCCCCCTTCCTCCACATCCTCTGCTATCTTTTATTCTCTCCTTGTCAGCCTCCATTTCTCCTCACGCTGTCATCCATCACATTTGTTTATTTCTCTTTGTCTTTATCTCTGCTTCTGCTTCTCTGTCTTCCCTTTCTCCTCATCCTTCCCCTTCATGCCCACATTTATGTTTGTCTTTATCTCTGCTTCTGCTTCTCTGTCTTCCCTTTCTCCTCATCCTTCCCTTCATGCCCACATTTATGTTTGTCTTTATCTCTGCTTCTGCTTCTCTGTCTTCCCTTTCTCCTCATCCTTCCCTTCATGCCCACATGTGAAGCGACTAGCGACAGCTCCTATTGGTTGAATCCCAGTAAGTGTCAGCCAATAAGCTAACAGGGTCAGCATCATCTATGAAGGAGTGCATTTCCTCTGCCATCTCTCTACCTGCACCTCCATCTTCTCTCTGCTCCACTCACTTCTTTTTTCATGACGTTTTCCCTTCGCTTTGAGGAAAGTATCTATTTGGGTCAAAGCTATGTCAACATAGTCATCACAAAAGCTTCCTGCAGCCAAGGAAAGATGTTAGACTGCTTCTCAAATCATCTCTTTCCATACTTTACAAATCACACACACTTTGGCCATTTTGGATTGTGTGTGTTTAACCTTCTTTATTGTCTATGTATGGAAGATCATCTCAGTTGTGTGTGTTTAATCTTCTTTAGTGTCTGCGTATGGAAGATCATCTCAGTTGTGTGTGTTTAATCTTCTTTAGTGTCTACGTATGGAAGATCATCTCAGTTGTGTGTTGAATCTTCTTTAGTGTCTACGTATGGAAGATCATCTCAGTTGTGTGTTTAACCTTCTTTAGTGTCTACGTATGGAAGATCATCTCAGTTGTGTGTTTAACCTTCTTTAGTGTCTACGTATGGAAGATCATCTCAGTTGGACTTTGGAGTTTTGCAGCAAGCGTGATAGTCATTGAGCAGCAGCAGATTGTCCAAGTCTCTGTGGTGGCAGCCCACTCAGAGTCAGGCTTCATTTGCATCATTAAGTGTGGAATTGCTCTGACCTTCCTTCATCATTAGTGACTCCTTCCCTTCACTTGCATCTCTCTCTTCCTTGTACTGATATCACCATGTTGTTGTTGTTGTTGCATCCATCACACTCTCTCTCTTCCTTCTGCTGATATCACTATGTTGTTGTTGCATCCATCACACTCCCTCTCTTCCTTCAGCTGATATCACCATGTTGTTGTTGCATCCTGATATCACTATGTTGTTGTCATATTACACATCTTTCATTCACAGTGGCATGTTGCCCCTTTGCCTCGCACATATCCAATGAGCAGGGATAGTGAATTCATTTCCTCTGGTCTGATTCTAAGGGGATGCAAATACACACACACACACACACACACACACACACTTACACGTACACGTACAAGGTCAAAATGGAGCAGTTGCCTTTCAGGTGAAATGTCTGCAGGGGAAAGTTTTCTCCGCAGAGCCTGCTTGGCTATCACGGCAATCTGTGGCTGAACGTGATTTCACTTCCCAATCAGCGACCTCTGAGATGGTTGTGTTATCAGGACCTTCATTAGCCTTCAGACAGGAAGTGACCTTCTGTCTTTAAAATAACTAGGATGGTCTGTGTCTTTGTGTAGCTGCAAGACACCTCATCCATCATCCTGGCCCACAAGTGACAGTAAAATGAGACTAAACACCAGCTTTATTATTTATTAAAATGACATACCCAAGGTCAAAGCAAATGACCATTTCTTTCTGAATTTGCTTGACGTTGCCCAAGAAATAATATCAGGAGAACCATCGTGCAATATCTCTTAGAACTGAGTAAAGTAAAAAGGCTTTAAATGCAAATAATATTCAGAAAAATGGTAAAATAAATAGCGATCTACTCTGCAGAAATTCACCTACCACACGATAATTGAAGAAACACTTTACACTCCACACATCAGGACTGTACAGTGCAAGCACTTTACTCACATTTCTGACTAAAAATAGGTGCAATATATATATATATATATATATATATATATATATATATATATATATATATATATATATATATATATTAGGGGTGTGCATTAGCCTGGTCAGTAAGGAGTGCAAATGTGTGTAAGTCAGTACCTGAGGAGGTTCAACTGGTCAAAAATGGAAAATGTGGCTTCTCAACGCCTACAGCTGCCAGACTAAAAGATGAGCCTGTTGTGATGCTATGTTTTGTTGTGATGTGGTTTTGTATTTGTTATTATATTATATATGTATTGTGTGCTTTTTTTTTCTTTTTCTCTCTTTTTCTTTTCCTTTTCTTTGAAATTGTAATTTGACTGCATTGTTTACATCATGTCCAGGGGACTACAAATGAAAACTAGCCTTCTGGCTAATTCTGCCTTTTTGAAGCATGTGTAGTCATGTGTTTGATCAAATTGCATTGTTCCCTTTGAAATAAACTCATTTTAATCTTAATCTGTACCTTAAATGACAGTTCAATATGAAACTCGATACATGGGTTACGATACCATTCACTAACAATATTTTTTAAAACATTACGATTCCATTCAATGCAGATGGAAGCTTTGCATGGTGAAAAGAAAATCCAATACATCATGTGTCACGTCAGAACAATGTCATGTGTGTATTTTTGAAATAGACACATACAAAACAGGCGATGCCTGCATTAATTATGAACTAACTTCTAGGCATTGCAATCCATATACTGTATGTGAAGAAAAGAATATGTAAACAAATCACTTTTGGAAAAGTGAGCTGGTATTTCATGTAGCAACAATAAAGTAGAGAACAATCAAGTGGAGGTGTTATAACACCACAGTAACACAAGTGCAAGATACAATGAAGTGCCAGCAGTAAACTAAACAGCAGCTCAAACACTTTTATTTATTCACTACTTCCAATGCATTCAAAGTACATCAGTCTTTCATGATTGTGAACATTCCAAAACAAGTGCAGTTCCCCTTCAAGTGACCTTCACTTGAAACTCATGAGGATGAATTGTTGTGTTACCAACTTTTATGTGGGGTTGCTTCTTATTTCTAATCATTCTAAAGTCATTTGTGATGTGTATGCAATGTGAAAGTGTGTCATAATTACCACCATCAGATGGATAAAACAAATACCGGAAGCAGTATCATGAGTCCAGAATCTTCACTGACCCAATTAGAAAGCAGTACTAGTAGTTGATGTGATTACCTCACAGAGTTGTGTCTAAGTTGGGTCTGGAAGTCTTTAAAATCATTCTTGCCAGTCGGTAGGTCTGCTAGCATTAGCATTCTTAGCTCCTTCATCACCGGCTTGAGTGTCCTAATACAGGTGAGTGCTCAGATTAGTTGTGCTACTTTATTGCTGCTTTCCAGCATGGCCATACTTTTATCCAACTGACCATTCTTTTTTTTTCTTTTATCCAAACGTCACGTCCGTTGTGTCCTTGGGCAAGACACTTCACCCTTGCTCCTGATGGCTGCTGGTTAGCGCCTTGCATGGCAGCTCCCTCCATCAGTGTGTGAATGTGTGTGTGAATGGGTAAATGTGGAAATAGTGTCAAAGCGCTTTGAGTACCTTGAAGGTAGAAAAGCGCTATACAAGTAAAACCCATTTATCATTTATTACTTTAGATTTAATATTTGTGGGCGCATTGTTTGTAATTGCCGTCTGACATGAGTCGCTAACGACAACGGTACGCTCGTATTACGTCATCACAGAAATCTCGCAAGGTGAGAGCAGCCATATTTTGTAGTAGATCTACAAGCAACCAATTCATGGCTTCCAACATTACATCCACCGATCCATACCATATATAGATCCATCCAGAGGTTCACCAAACAATGTATTTGTCACGTGGGGGTCGCATCTTACTGCGGGGTTGTTCTTCCAGGATGCAGACGGACAAAGCGTGAAGGTAGGAGATGATTTGTTCTCCATAAATCATACACAGTCATTCAAAACAGACAGAAAACAAACAAGACGCGTGCCAATCGCACGGGAAGTTAAGGCGAGACTTAGCACAGGAATCAAGAAGCAAAGAAGACAAGGAATTGACCCAACGTAACTGTTGCATTTGGCAAACAATGAAGCCAGACAGAGTGTGGCAAGCAACGTGAATAAATAGCTCTCTGATTAGTGACCGGCAGCAGGTAAGCGTGCCGAACACTAACCAGAGGCAGGTGAAACCAATCAGTACCCATGGTGACCAAAACAAACCAAGGAGTGCACAAAACAGGAACTAAGGGAGTCCAAAACTAACAGAACATGACTAAACAAAACATGATCCGGGCCACGGATCATGACAGTATTAATATTTCTTAAGTTAAAATCGGTTTGTACCGATTATTTTTTACACCCCTAAAATATATATGTATATAATTACCGAGCTCCCTCTTCAGATTTTAAGTGGAATCTTGTTTTATTTGAATCAAAAAAGAACCAATGACTAAGCATGCATAAGCTACATAATTAGCAAGCCATTCAAGCTGCCAGTAATAACGAGGCCGATGATATCCCAAAGGAAATACTAATTCATTGGATGTCACTCAAAAGGATTTCTGTCTGCTTTGCTTCTTTCAAATTCCTTCCAAGATAGGTCACTTTTGATTAAATATTAGACTTTAAATAAAGTTCATCTTCTATCTATTATTAACTCCTTGACTCCCACTCTTGCAAATAATGCAATAATCGCTATACTCGCCTGCTCATTGCTAACAATTGCCACACTAAATCCTTTTCCTCGATACACCTGCTCTGTAATTAGACGTTAAATTCTCTGCAAATGCGGGCACAATTTGGACAGCTTTGTGTGGCTCAGTGGTGCATGTAGCAGATTTAATGACTTGGACGAGCCTACCAGCTGGCATGTAGCCATACTCCTGATCAATGGAACTACTTTTGATCATTTCTTCAAACTATCACACAGGCCATGGAAACATCACAAGTCATTCTTCTCACAGTTCTTGCTGTAGTAGATAACAGATAACCTTTCCCCTTTACTAACAAAGCTGTTCAATTAGGTTCTAAACTCATTGTCGAATATCTGATTGTTTGTCCGGGATTACTGTAGGACGTTTGGCTCATCTAGACTTGGCAGCCCATTTAGAAAGCTCATGTGAGGTGTCTGTGACATAAGTGGATATGTGGGCCACGTTAAAAGAGATCTAAATTTACTGATAATGGGTGGGTGACTTTTGTCGGGATGTAAACTAATCTGTTCCCCTTTTAGCGCCTGGTATGCCACTAATGTCTGCTGACTAAGCCAAATGGGCCGCTGCTCTGGAGATTTATGACAACGTCGCGACCTGCTAACCTTGGTGTCACATGACTTCATTAGGACCTGGATGGGAAAGTGTGATGTCACAAGTCAGAAATAGCGTTTGTGGATTATGGCTGAGATTTGCAGTCTGATTGAGTTGATGGAAAACCGAAAGACCGAATACCTGAGCAGAAAACCACGCGCACAGCTTCCTATGTCATAAGATGCATTCACTGGTCTGGCCGTGTCAATTTTAAAACACTGTTGGTTGAGAAAATATATTGTAACATTTGAGAACGCCAGGCTAGAAATGACCAAAAAAAACTACACTGGCCTAGGTATGAACACCTGAAACTCCACAGTCTCCACTTTGCTGGGGTATTCCGTGTTCATGCTGCCCGGCCAACATGTAGAGGAAAACTGACAACCTAAGTGAGTAGAGCCAAGCTACTGTAGTTCTCTGCAGAGTAAAGTGTTACAAACTAGGGTTGTACAGTATACCAGTACTAATAAAGTACCACAGTACTGATGGATTAAAAACGGTTCTATACTGCTTTTGTAAAATACCAGTACATTTATTTTTCATGGACAGGATGTGCGCCAGGCAGCACAATGGCATAGGGGTTAGTGACGGTTTCTCAGAATAAGAAGGTCCTGAGTTCGATAGGTATGTAGGTTTGTATTAAGCCTCAGGGAGTTGAACGCCCCTGCCTTACATAGTTCCGGGTCACCCTTGGGCAAGGTGTAGCACCCAAATGCCCCCCACCCATCAGGGTTACGATACCCCCCATGAAAAACACAAAGAGAAGCCCGGGGCCCTCCTCCGAAGCTAGGCCCGGAGGCAGGGCTCGCCAGCCCAAAGAAGCTACATGGACACACCATCTTCCCCGCCACATGCACCCACCACCCGCGGTCGGAACCAGTGGGGTCGGGTGAGCTGCCAAATGGATGGCAGTGAAAGTGGAGGCTCCAGACGGACCAATTCGGGGCAGCAGAGGCTGACTTTCGGGACGTGGAACGTCTCTACGCTGGTGGGGAAGGAGCCTGAGCTGGTGCGAGAGGTGGAGCGCTACCGGTTGGATCTGGTAGAGCTTACCTCTACGCATAGCAAGGTCTCTGAAACCACACTCCTGGACAAGGGCTGGACCTTGTTCACTTCTGGAGTTGCTCAGGGTGTGACGGCACAGGCGGGTCTGGGGATACTCACAAGTCCCCGGCTGAGTGCCTGTACGTTGAAGTTCACCCCAGTGGTCAAAAGGGTCTCCTCCCTTCGCCTTAGGGTTGGAGGGGGGAAAACTCTGACTGTTGTTTGTGCGTATGCACCAAACAAGAGTTCAGAGTATTCGGCCTTCTTGGATACCTTGCATGGGGTCCTGTATCTGAACCTGAGTGGTGGATTGTTATTGGACTTCTGTGCTAGTCACAGACTTGCGATAACAAACACCATGTTCAAGCATAAGGATGCTCATAGGTGTACCTGGTACCAGAGCACCCTAGGCCAAAGATCAATGATCGATTTTGTAATCGTATCAGCTGATCTGAGGCCGTATGTTTTGGACACTCGGGTGAAGAGAGGGGCTGAACTGTCAACTGATCACCATCTGGTGGTGAGTTGGGTCAGATGGCGGGGGAAAACCTCTGGACAGACCTGGCAAACCCAAGTGTGTAGTGCGGGTGAACTGGGAACGTTTGGAGGAGTCCACTGCCCGGAAGGACTTCAACTCTCACCTCCGGCGGAACTTCTCTCCCATCCCTATGGAGGTTGGGGGCATTGTACAGGAATGGGCAATGTTCAAAGCCTCTATTGCTAAAGCTGCAGCTGCGAGCTGTGGCCAGAAGGTCTTAGGTGCCTCAAGGGGCAGTAACCCTCGAACACCCTGGTGGACAGTGGTGGTCAGGGAAGCCGTCCGACTGAAGAAGGAGTCCTACCAGGGTATGTTATCCCAGGGGACTACGAGCGCAGTTGCAAGGTACCGACAGGCCCGAAGGGCAGCGGCCGTGGCTGTGGACGAGGCTAAGCAGAGGGTGTGGAAGCAGTTTGGGGAATCCATAGAGAAGGACTATCGAGTGGCACCAATGCTGTTCTGGAAGACCATACGGCACCTCAGGAGGGAGAAGCAGGGAACCATCCAAGCTGTGTACGGCAAGGATGGGACTTTTCTGACTTCAAGTGAGAAAGTCGTAGGGTGTTGGAAAGAGCACTTTGAGGAACTCCTGAACCCAATTACATCAGACACACCCTCCCTGATAGGAGCAGAGCCTGAGGATGATGGGGGATCGACGTCGATCTCTCGAAGTTAAGTCACTGAGGTAGTTAGACAACTCCACAGTGGCAAAGCTCCGGGGGTTGACGAGATCCGTCCAGAAATGCTGAAGGCTCTGGGTGTTGATGGGCTGTCTTGGTTGATACGCCTTTTCAACATTGCGTGGAAGCCTGGGACAGTGCCGAGGGAGTGGCAGACTGGGGTGGTGGTTCCCCTTTTCAAAAAGGGGGACCAGAGGGTGTGTGCTAATTACAGGGGTATCACACTACTCAGCCTCCCTGGAAACTTTACGCCAAGGTACTGGAAAGGAGGGTCCGGTCGATAGTTGAACCTCAGATTCAAGAGGAGCAATGTGGATTCCGTCCTGGTCGTGGAACAACTGACCAGCTCTTTACCCTTGCGGGAATCCTGGAGAAGGCCTGGGAGTATGCCTATCCAGTCTACATGTGCTTTGTGGATTTGGAGAAGGCGTATGACTGGGTCCCCCGGGAGATCTTGTGGGAGGTGCTGAGGGGAGTACGGAGTGAGGGGAACCCTGCTGAGGGCCATCCAATCTCTGTCCAACCAAAGCGAGAGTTGTGTCTGGGTGCTTGGATGTAAGTCGGATCCGTTTCCAGTGGGGGTTGGTCTCCGCCAGGGCTGCGCTCTGTCACCTATCCTGTTTGCGATTTTCATGGACAGGATTTCTAGGCAGAGTCGTGGCCATGGGGTATACGTCTCGGAGGGCTAAAGGTTGCGTCACTGCTGTTTGCAGATGATGTGGTCCTGATGGCACCTTCGGTTTGTGACCTTCAGCTCTCACTGGATCGGTTCGCAGCCGAGTGTTCAGCGGCTAGAAGGAGGATCAGCATCTCCAAATCTGAGGCCATGGTTCTCAGCAGGAAACCGATGAATTGTACAGTCCAGGTAGAGGACGAGACTCTGTCCCAGGTGGAGGAGTTTAATTATCTTGGGGTCTTGTTCACGAGTGAGGGAAAGATGGAGAAGGAAATCAGCCGGAGAATCGGAGCAGCTGGGGCAGTATTGCAGTCTCTCTGCCGCACTGTTGTGACGAAACAAGAGCTGAGCCAGAAGGCAAAGCTCTCGGTCTACTGAGCTATCTACAGTACATTCCTACTCTCACTTATGGTCATGAAGTGTGGGTCATGACCGAAAGAATTGATTGATTGATTGAGACTTTTATTAGTAGGTTGCACAGTGAAGTGCATATTATGTACAATTGACCACTAAATGGTAACACCCGAATAAGTTTTTCAACTTGTTTAAGTCGGGGTCCACTTAAATTCATTCATGATACAGATTTATACTATCATATATACTATCATCATAATACAGTCATCACACAAGATAATCATCAGGGTGTATACATTGAATTATTTACATTATTTACAATTCGGGGTGTGGAGGGGGGGGGGGGTAGGTTTGGTTGTTATCATCAGTCATCAACAATTGAGAACAGAGAAATGGATATTAAAACAGTGTAGGTCTGACTTGGTAGGATATGTACAGTAAGTAGTGGACATAGAGAGAGAGAGAGAGATCAGAAGGCATAAGAAAAGTATCTACATTTGATTGTTTACATTTGATTATTAACAATCCGGGGAGGGTGTTAGTTTAGGGTTGAAGTTGCCTGGAGGTGTACTTTTATTGCGGTTTTGAAGGAGGATAGAGATGCCCTTTCTTTTATACCTGTTGGGAGCACATTCCACATTGATGTGGCATAGAAAGAAAATGAGTTAAGACCTTTGTTAGATCGGAATCTGGGTTTAACGTGGTTAGTGGAGCTCCCTCTGGTGTTGTGGTAATGGCGGTCATTTACGTTAAGGAAGTAGTTTGACATGTACTTCGGTATCAGGGGGGTGTAGCGGATTTTATAGACCAGGCTCAGTGCAAGTTGTTTTACTCTGTCCTCCACCCTGAGCCAGCCCACTTTGGAGAAGTGGGTTGGAGTGAGGTGGGATCTGGGTGGAGGTCTAGAAGTAATCTGACTAGCTTGTTCTGGGATGTTTGGAGTGTAGATTTGAGGGTTTTGGAGGTGCTAGGGTACCAGGAGGTGCATGCGTAATCGAAAAATGGTTGAACGAGAGTTCCCGCTAGAATCCTCATGGTGCTTTTGTTGACCAGAGAGAAGATTCTATAGAGAAATCTCGTTCGTTGGTTGACCTTTTTGATGACCTTGGTTGCCATTTGATCACAGGAAAGATTAGCCTCTAGAATGGAACCTAGGTAGGTGACCTCATCCTTCCTGGTGATAACAATGTCACCCACTTTTATAGTGAAGTCATTGACTTTCTTAAGGTTGATGTGGGACCCAAACAGGATGGATTCAGTTTTACCCAAGTGTATGGATAGCTTGTTGTCAGCGAGCCAGGTGCAAGTTCTACAGAGTTCAGGACTGAGGATTTTCTCCACCTGTGACTTGTCCTTGTCTGATACCAGCAGGGCCGAGTCATCCGCAAACAAGAACAATTCACAGTCGCATGCCGATGACAAGTCCTTTATGTATACTAGGAACAGTAAAGGCCCCAATATACTGCCTTGGGGGACTTCACAGCTCACTGAGAGGAGGGTGGGACACGGTGCCGTTCACCTCTACCACCTGTTCCTTCCCCTCCAAGTAAGATTGCATCCAGCTCGATGAGGTTTTGTCAAATCCGATTGCTTTAAGCTTATCCAACAGTATAGCGTGGTCAACGGTGTCAAAGGCCTTCTGAAGGTCCAGCATGACCATACCGCAGTATTTGCCCGCGTCCACCTCATGTTTGATGTGGTCGCTCAGATAGAGAAGGCATGTGTCAGTGGAGTGGTTAGTTCTGAAGCCGGATTGGAATTCGTACATGAGTTTTTTGGTGGCAAGGTAACCATCGACCTGTTCATAAACTATTTTTTCCGTTACTTTCGAAATGGAACTGATAGTAGAAACAGGTCAGTAGTTGCCAGGTTCTAATTTGCTTCCTTTTTTAAAGAGGGGAGTTACTCTTGCTATCTTAAAATCTTTTGGTACTTGGCCTTGTGAAATTGAAAGGTTTATTATGTGCATGATGATTGGGGCAATGATGAAGGCAGAGTCCCTGAGGAATCTGGAGGGGATATTGTCAAGGCCGGTGGCCTTGTTTGGGTGGAGCGTGCTCAATTTTTTAAACACCTCATCAGCTGTGACCATTTCTAATTTGAAATCATTGTTGGATACTCCTAGCTTTCTGTAGAAGGCTTTAATTTGTTCTACACCAAAGCGACCAGAGTGGTGGGACAGCTTGTTGACAAGAGTTGCGGCTATGCTGGTGAAAAAGGCGTTAAGTCTGCTTGCTACCTCCATTTTGTTTGTAATGAGGGAGTCACCCTCCTTGATGCTGATGTTGGTGAGTCTGGTTAAGTTTTTGGCTGCAACCAGGAAGCTGGTTGTTGAGAATTTTCCAGAGCTCACGTGGCTTATTTGTGTTTTCCTCTATTTTGTCGTTAATGTAATTTTTTTTTAAGGATTTAGTCAGGTTAGTTGACCTATTTCTTAATTTATTGCATTGCTTTTTGAGAGTTGAAAGGAGTGATTTGAGGTTATTATTATTGGGTTGTTTATCTACTTCTGTTTTACACTTTTGGTATTCGGAGTATTTTCTGTCTCTGTTTTTTATGGCAGCTAGTAGGTCTGGATTCATCCATGGTTCAGAGCGGGCTTTGATCCTGACTGTTTTCACAGGAGCCATGTCATTTAGTATCTTTAGGAACGCTGTTTTGAAGCGATCCCAAGCAACATCTACCAGGTTGCTCGCGAGCACAGGGTACTAGTCCCACTCATCTAATTTTAAGTTGAAATTATCACTGGAGTATTTCTTAAGGGTTCTGGATTGGGCTGTTATGTGGCCATTGGCTTTGGGTTTAGCTATTTTGCGGGTGCAGGTTAGATAGTGGTCGCTAAGACCACAGATCATGACCCCACTATTTTTTATTTTAGGCTGGTCTGAAGTGAGAATGAGATCTATGGTTGATTGGGTGGAATCACACACCCTTGTAGGTAGTGTTATTAGCTGGGAAAGACCGTGTAGATTACAAAACTTGCTGTAGGATCTGAAGACAGGCGCATCTCTGCGTTGAATATCTGTGTTCAGATCTCCAGTTATAATATTCTCCACGTTGTCTACACCAGCCAGGCACTCCTCAAGAGCACCATAGAAATTACTCTGATTATGGGGTCTGTAAAGAGTCCCTATCAGTACCGATTTAGCGTTTTTAAACTTGATTTTCGCCCACACAGATTCAAGGTCATTGTGGTTAAGATCAGTGCGAGTTATGTATTTTATATCCTGGTGAATATACATACAAACGCCCCCACCATGTTTATTCCTGTCCTTTCTGATAACCAAAAAGTTTTCTATTTCTATCTCTGAGTTCAGAAACACTTTGATGAAATTTGGTTTCAGAGAAACACAGGATTTTTACCTTCGTGTTGAGGAACATTTATCTGATTTGGTCGAGTTTGGTTCCAGAGAGGCTGTTCACATTAAGGTGGATGATGTGTAGTCCACTGGAATCAAAAAGAGCATCAGAGTCCGCTGTGTAGTGGTACTGTCCAGAAAAGTTGTTGGTTGTTATTGAAGTTGAAGTTGGAGAGCAGTTCAGTTCGTTGTTTGGCTGGAGCTGCTTAGGGGAGCAAGAGGAGCAGGAGGGAGAGAAGGGAGAGAGAGGCATATTGATCTTCATCCAGGTGAAGGGGGAGGGGCGGAGTTGGAGGGGGAAAGTAGGGGGGCGGGGTTTGATTTCATTTAAGCGGGGTTTAGTCCGTTTGAAAACAAAGAAAATGGAAGTGTGAAGGCGCCCCTAAATCCTGTGTATGCCGCGGGTCCAGACGTCGCGTCCTCGACCGTCAGGGACCGGGGAGAGGTTGCGTGGACCCCCGCCACACCGTCTCCATTGCAGACCGGGTTGTCGATGTTGACAGTCAACTCGTTGACCGCCGCCGCGCTGCTCGCCGCCGTGCTGTTCACCGCCGTGCTGTTCGCCGCCGGGTCACTGCCTTCACCGATGTCTGAGTCGTCCTCCACCGCCGCAGAGCCGCCGATCACTGGAGCACAGGTGAGCTTGAGTTGGGATGAGCCGATAGGAGGTCCCGCAGCTAAGTTAGCTTCAATGGCGTCGCTAGCAGTAGCTTTGCTAGGCTTCGCCAGGCGGGACAACATTAACCGTGTGGTTACAGGTCCAGGGTTGAGTTCAGTGTCTCCTGATAGTAGAAGTAATAGTAGTTGACCTTCGGTCTATCCTTCCAGTCAGGCTTTAGAGATGTACTCAATTATAAGAAGGTAGATAAAATTGTATATGAAAATGAAATCATTATAAAAAAGAATCATGAATTTAAAGCAAATATTTTCAGTTGTCATTTGCACAGCTAAATAAAGTCGTTTTCTGCCTGGATTTGAACATTGCCAAAGTTACATTTCCTGAAAGACTGCTACAGATTTTAGGAGCATAAAACGAAAAAGTGGTCTCTCCATGTTTGGTCCTGACTCTGGGCACAAGCAGGAGACCACTCTCTATAGTTCCTAGATCCCGAGATGGATTATATGGCTCTAACAAGTCCGAGATATACTTTGGTGCTTGAGCATACATTGCACCTGGACTCAAGCAGAGGGGTTTTAAAGTCTATTCTCTGGAAACAGGAAGGCAGGGCAATGACTTAAGCACTGGACTTACTAATATGCTCATATTTCCTGGTTCTCGTCAGAACTCATCAAGCAGCATTTTGGAGGTTCTATAGTAGTCTAGCATGCTGGAAACAAAGGCATGGATTAGTCTAAGTCTGCTCTAGACACTATTCCTTAAAATTATTTGTTTTTAGGTGGTAAAAAGCTGCCGACGTTATGGTTAAAGTTTAAGTCTGAGTCCATTATTTACACTGCCCTTGTTTTCTAACCTAATGTTTCATTTTAGAGAGGATTTCAAGGTAACAGAAAACGTTCTGATTTCAGTTTTGTCTGCGTTAAGCTGAAGAAAATAGTTTGGCATCAGATCTATTAAATGCAGAGACCTAGTCAATCTGCCGTCAGTGACATAGCTTTGCATAGTTGTGGTAGGACACCTTGGAGCTGGCCTCATGGCAGTTTTTACACATTGAACATTAGGGCAACATAGCCTTAGACACTTACCTATTCCAACAAAGAACATCCTGTTTCTAAGGACAGGACTTGAACCGGTTTAAAGCAGTACCAGAGATTCCCTCCCGGTTATCTAACCTCTGCAATAAGGCAGCCTGGTCAACTGTGCCAAAAGCAGCGCTCAGAATGTTTCTGTATTCAATATAATTTAGTTTTAAATACTTCACCTTTACAAGCTAACAGCTCAGTCGTGAAAAAGCATTTTCCGCTTGACTGCAACACAAGCCCTCTTGGTGCTTGCCTCGGCATCTGCTGAGGAGCTTTAATGTAACACTCACTTTCCTTCTCCATTTCAGCAATATACATTATGCAACTTCCTTATGTTGTTCTCAGTGTGGAATGACTTGATTCAAGCAGCATCATATGTGTTAACAACGCAGATAGCATAGCATAGCTACAGTGCTATCATTACAGTCCAAGGCTAAAATGTTAGCTGAAGAGTAAAAAAAATGGTCAAACTCACCACTTTCACGTCTATAGCTGACAGATGGATACTGGACAGAGTTGCAGGCTTTATTTTAAGATGCGTAGCAAAGCCTGCTTTTTCAAAGCTGTCCAGTACACACAAGGAAAGGTCAGGGACAACATCATGTTCATGAGGAAGAAGGCTTTTCATTCATGAAGCCATCCAAACCCAAACCTTTACAACGATTGTAATTGTCGGGCGAGAACGCAGCGAGGATGAAAGAGGAGAAGAATTACACTTTTGATTCTGCTCAACCATTTGGCTCTTTATCCCTTCTCTTTTCCATCATTGGAGAAAAAGAGAAAACAAAAAGGTATTTTTGGGGAAAGGAAAGGATTTTAAGTGCCCCTTATACGGTTCTTCAGGAATTTGACTTAGTTGTGAAGAAATGGGAGCGCTAAGATGTAACAATTATTATGCACATGTCACGGAAATCATTGATTGAGTCCAATGAATCACAAGACATAACCCAGTGCACTAAAGTAACATGACAAGGTTTTGACAAGTAGGCGTTTGAGGGAGCTTGCACACACACACACACACAAACACACACACACACACACACACACACACACACACACACACACACAAACACACACACGCACACACACACACACACAAGCCAGCAAAAGAGTGGTAGCAACACAAAGATGTGATTTTCCAAGACAACACTTGACTGCAAACATATCTTTGAAAGTCATGAGAAATGCTTTGAAATTTCAAATGACAAACAAGCCAGAGTGCTAATACTGAGTACACTCACTTTATTTAATACTGAGTACACTCACTTTATTTAATACTGAGTACACTCACTTTATTTAATACTGAGTATACTCACTTTATTTAATACTGAGTACACTCACTTTATTTAATACTGAGTATACTCACTTTATTTAATACTGAGTACACTCACTTTATTTAATACTGAGTACACTCACTTTATTTAATACTGAGTACACTCACTTTATTTAATACTGAGTACAGTCACTTTATTTAATACTGAGTACACTCACTTTATTTAATACTGAGTACACTCACTTTATTTAATACTGAGTACACTCACTTTATTTAATACTGAGTACACTCACTTTATTTAATACTGAGTACAGTCACTTTATTTAATACTGAGTACAGTCACTTTATTTAATACTGAGTACACTCACTTTATTTAATACTGAGTACACTCACTTTATTTAATACTGAGTACACTCACTTTATTTAATACCGAGTACACTCACTTTATTTAATACTGAGTACACTCCATTAATTTCTTGGCCTTCTCCTCCCGTCATAAACAAACGTCAGATGTATTTTGTTTTGTGGGATTCACTCTTTTTACATCTGCGACTGTCAGCCATTGACAGCTTTGCTACCACACAGTTCTTGGTGTTATCAGGTGTTGTATATGTTTGTCTTGTAACAGTTCTTGGTGTTACCAGGTGTTGTATATGTTTGTCTTGTAACAGTTCTTGGTGTTATCAGGTGTTGTATATGTTTGTCTTCTAACAGTTCTTGGTGTTATCAGGTGTTGTATATGTTTGTCTTGTAACAGTTCTTGGTGTTATCAGGTGTTGTATATGTTTGTCTTGTAGCAGTTCTTGGTGTTATCAGGTGTTGTATATGTTTGTCTTGTAGCAGTTCTTGGTGTTATCAGGTATTGTATATGTTTGTCTTGTAACAGTTCTTGGTGTTATCAGGTGTTGTATATGTTTGTCTTGTAACAGTTCTTGGCGTTATCAGGTGTTGTATATGTTTGTCTTGTAACAGTTCTTGGTGTTACCAGGTGTTGTATATGTTTGTCTTGTAGCAGTTCTTGGTGTTACCAGGTGTTGTATATGTTTGTCTTGTAGCAGTTCTTGGTGTTATCAGGTGTTGTATATGTTTGTCTTGTAGCAGTTCTTGGTGTTATCAGGTGTTGTATATGTTTGTCTTGTAGCAGTTCTTGGTGTTATCAGGTGTTGTATATGTTTGTCTTGTAACAGTTCTTGGTGTTATCAGGTGTTGTATATGTTTGTCTTGTAACAGTTCTTGGTGTTATCAGGTGTTGTATATGTTTGTCTTGTAACAGTTCTTGGTGTTATCAGGTGTTGTATATGTTTGTCTTGTAACAGTTCTTGGTGTTATCAGGTATTGTATATGTTTGTCTTGTAGCAGTTCTTGGTGTTATCAGGTGTTGTATATGTTTGTATTGTAACAGTTCTTGGTGTTATCAGGTGTTGTATATGTTTGTCTTGTAACAGTTCTTGGTGTTATCAGGTAATAATCTTTATTGATGGTCTAAGTGGCGAGGAACTTGACCCACCTGGTAGCTGATGCAACGACATGCTGATGCTGAGGCTCGGTGGTCAAATATTTAGTATTTGATCACAAACACACCAGCATGACAACAAATGTGTGTCTTAGAAAAAGAATACATTTTTTGCAGGTCACCTTTTTATTGCGTGTGTAACGATTCTTTTGTACGACAATCTTCTTCACAAATTCATTTATCTGGACCGCTTTGTTCGTCCGGAATTTTTCATTTGACAGAGACATTTTAGGCAATGGCATTTAGATTTGTGGTTTTAGAAATGTCCCAGTGTACAAAGCTGTGTCCATAAAAACATGCTAGGGTGAGTTTGGTGCAAGAGAACATTAGAGTCTTGACCTCAACACCATCAACAGGGCCACATTAACCCTAAAAGAAAACTTAAACACCCTGCCTGGAAAAGACAGTTTAAAAGAATATATTCTTGTACTCAACAGAACAGTAACAATGCAAAAATGCTGCAACCAAGTCCTTAAGTTTCATTTTTCACTTCCTGTTTCAATGGTCAGCTGTCTCAACTCGACTGTGTTGGTGCTTGAGCCAACATTATTGAGCCAAGAGTCCACTCCGACTGTCAAACATTGACCCAGACATAAGTATTAGGTGTGATTGTATTTACAGCTGGAGTTATGCAAAGTAGTCGCTTGAAGTATTTGTCAAGTCTCACAGAAACATTGAGTTGATTTATAAACAACAGCATTTTCTTTCCACCCTTCCACCAATAAGTGTGTTCATATTGTTACATTTGTTACCGTTTGTCTGTTACATGGCATAATGCACATCCATGAACATAAAACATGTACATGTGCCAAATTGTAGCCAAAGATGAATTCCCAGTTGCAATGGCCAGAATGTTGATGGTGTGAAGCAGAGATGACCAAACTACTCACCGTCTTCAGTTTGGCCCACAAGACGTCACCAGTTTGACTTTGAGTCAGGCCCATGGGGTGCCAGACTAATTTTACACATTCACCAGCCAATTGCTACATTTATGCCACCATCTTGTGAATCAGGTCAATGTCCATGCACTGAACTTAGAGAAAAACTCAGCACAGCATTTAGTTGTATGACCCAATCCAAACAACCTATCCGACTCATGGGGCTAAAAAGCTGCAACACAAAAAATCAAAAGACGTGGTTGCACATAACTCCTGCTCACCTGCTCACTCAACTCTGTGGATCTTGTAGAAGAAAAATGTCCATGCACCACACATAATTAAAAATGACACCCATTTAAAATCCAGTACAATGCATGATGAGAACAACATTTATCCATGTTTGGCACATTTTAGTCATTTGATATTTTTGGTTGATCACAAAACTTTAAGGAGGTTGTCACAAAAGTAAACATGATAAGAGGCAAACGTTCACATACTCTTAATATCCAAATGTATTAATCATTAAATATATTTCCATTATATTTATACTATGTATATATATATATATATATATATATATATATATATATATATATATATATATATATATATATATATATATATAATTATGTGTGTGTATATATATATATAATTATGTGTCTGTATATATATATATATATATGTATATATATATATAATTATGTGTGTGTGTATATATATATATATATATATATATATATATATATATATAAATATATATATATAATTATGTGTGTGTGTGTGTATATATATATATATATATATATATATATATATATATATATATATATATACACACACACATAATTATATATATATATATATATATATATATATACACACATATATTGCACTTTCATTCATTGTTTTCCTGTGTTTGGGTATTTAGTTCCAGTCCAGCGCTCTTATTTTTCATACCGTTTGTCTCCACTGTCAGACACTTTACCTTTGCCTGAGCGCTGTTTCCCTCACTTGTCTCCTGATTGGCAATCAGGAGACACAGCTTTCCCTGGCTGTCAATCAGGCGGCAGCAGTTCATTGTTTTCTGTACTCATCATGCTGTACCCGGTTTTCCTTATTCCTCTATACTTGAATAAGTTTTATCTTTAGTTTTTTTGACTCACCCGTGGATCTTTGTTTCTTCCACGCTGACACTACAGCATTTTAAAATATCCTTACTCTCGTCTCTGCATCCTGAGGTCACGCCAACAACACTAATTTAGAGTCTGTAAACAACCTAACATGCATTCTTTTGGAATGTGAGAGGAAGCCTGGTTAGCCAAAGAAGATTCACGCACGCACCAACATGCTGACCAATCCCCTTTTTAATAGTGAAGAATGTTAATATTGTCCTAACTATGTACAGTGCTTTATTATTGTGCAGTTAGTTTTTAATAGTGAAGAATGTTAATATGGTCCTAACTATGTACAGTCCTTTATCATTGTGCAGTTAGTTTTTAATAGTGAAGAATGTTAATATGGTCCTAACTATGTACAGTCCTTTATTATTGTGCAGTTACACCACCAAATAATCCTTTATACATCTGACCATGGTGTTTTCCAAAGATGACAATAAAACCTCCACATAAACTGAACAATACTGATTAGCCATTTAGGAATAGGATGCAAAGTCATTGTGTGCAGGAGACAAAGCTGAAGTCAGGTCGAGGAGATGGAGACTCAAACACGTTGATGACCTACAGTATTTCTTCTGCAGTCTCACCTTTTCCCCACCAGCGTCTTTGCTCACCACAAATAATCTCTTTCTGACTGAGGACGTCATTTGTCTGTACGGGCCCATGGGGACTCAGTTAATATCCCCCAACACCATCAAAGATAAGACCAGCTCCTTTTTCCTGCAGCTGGGAACAACTTTCATTCTCACAACTTCTTCGAAACATTCTGTGCAATTTTCAATAGCAAATGTTTCTCTTCTTGCATGTCGTTTACTGACTCTTGAAATGACAATCTATGCAATACCGTGTGTGTGTGTGTGTGTGTGTGTGTGTGTGTGTGTGTGTGTGTGTGTGTGTGTGTGTGTGTGTGTGTGTGTGTGTGTGTGTGTGTGTGTGTGTGTGTCTGTGTGTGCGTGTGTGTGTGCGCGTGACTCTTTTAATGACTATTATAAATTGTAGGTATTGTTTTTATTTGTACTGCACTGGTGTATATAACACTTCATTTTGTGGTTAAAGGCGAACTGCACTTTTTAAAAATGTTGCTTATTGTTCACAATCCCTGTGTGAGACAATCTTTCTTTTTTTAATGCAGTCTAAATCATAAATAAACACTAGTAAGAGGTGGCTAGCAATTCAGGTAATGGAGATTCGATCTGTTCCGACTAAAAACATCCAAAAACCTCCGTTATACGCACATTCTGTAAGTATGTACTGTATGTAATGTAGTAAGAGGCACATTTAATATTTACCATATTTTGGTCATGTTAAGCATTGCCGGAACTTATTAGCAGCACATTGATTTGACTGAGCGCATCACAACGTTGGCTATTTGCTTCCACAAAATACAACTGCTACTAATCATGGCAGACTTCATGAGAGCCAACAACGACTATTTTGGGACAAATGATCATTCATATTTTTGAGCCTGAATATACGGAGGATGATCC
Organism: Nerophis lumbriciformis; assembly: GCF_033978685.3. Classification (NCBI taxonomy): domain Eukaryota; kingdom Metazoa; phylum Chordata; class Actinopteri; order Syngnathiformes; family Syngnathidae; genus Nerophis; species Nerophis lumbriciformis. The sequence continues at coordinate 45,234,497 of NC_084566.2, read as the reverse complement.
AGGAGTTTTAGAAGCGTCATATAGCAATAGTGCTAAATGCTAAACAAGCAATACAAACATAATAAAACAATCACTTTCTGTACAATGTAGGATGCCAACTCCACAGGTTAAAAAAAATGCTGGGAGCAAAGGTTTATGGTCACCACCCTCTGAAGTCTGATTTATGAACGAGCAAACACTTTCACCAAGTCACAGGTCTAGAGGTCAAGAGTTGCCGTCTTACTAAAAATAGTTCCTCAGATTTAGCTTTTATAATGAAAATGTCACTAATATTGGGTTAATGTGCAGGTCACAGCATGTTTATGGAGTATTGTTGGCACTCTTTAGATGTTTTTAGAGGGCGGAATAGATGACTTCCATTAGCTCCAATGTTATCTACCCTAGAATGCAAAACTAGAGAAGGACATACAGGAGTTGTTCGTGTCTCATGGATTGTGAAAAAAGCTCCCCAAAAAGTGGAGTTCCCCTTTAAACATGACACTGACATTGAAGACTAGTCTAATCATGCACTATGTGTAAATAAGTGACTTTTACTTAGTAAGTTAGTTGTGTTCTACTTTAAACATGACACTGACATTGAAGACTAGTCTATTCATGCACTATGTGTAAATAAGTGACTTTTACTTAGTAAGTTAGTTGTGTTCTACTTTAAACATGACAATGACATTGAAGACTAGTCTATTCATGCACTATGTGTAAATAAGTGACTTTTACTTAGTAAGTTAGTTGTGTTCTACTTTAAACATGACAATGACATTGAAGACGAGTCTATTCATGCACTATGTGTAAATAAGTGACTTTTACTTAGTGGGTTTGTTGTGTTCTACTTTTTTGTTTCCTGGACAGCTAACCTGTAGCTAAACATCTGCCTCTCTCTGGGATGTGTTGTTTCATGGACATCTGGCTGGCAGATGTTGATAAACAATGGATTTAGAGTTGTTGAGACAACTGTAAGAAAGAAGCTGGCACTGAGTGAAGGAAAAGGTGTGTTCCAAATGGATGATGAGTGCCCTCCCCTGGGTCAGTGTGTGTGTGTGTGTGTGTGTGTGTGTGTGTGTGTGTGTGTGTGTGTGTGTGTGTGTGTGTGTGTGTGTGTGTGTGTGTGTGTGTGTGTGTGTGTGTCTTAGAACAATGTCAGCTCCCTGATTCCTGCTGCGACTCCACCACTGATCCGTAGGATGATGCTTCAAACAGACTGCACTCATCCATCACCTGACTTAAAAGCCTGGCTCGTGTACACACACAAACACTCTACTGTACACACACACACACACACACACTCTACTGTACACACACAAGATAACAACATCCCTGTAAAGCTTTTAGAGGATAAAAGCCAAGGCAGTAAATAATTATGTAATATTTCTTCAGTTGATGTTTGTTTGTGAACCGTCTCTGTGCTTTTCCCGGGCCGTCTTCCAAACAGAAGCAGAGGTTTGCTGCAGGGTCGCTATGGTCTGGGTGAGTTGTTGCTGGCTGACAGTGTGAGGCGGAGACGCTGTGGAGAACTGGGTCAGTTTGTGCAGCAGACTGCAACGCCTCGCTTTGTTTTGTCACCCAGCCAGAAACTTTGCTAGATTTGAGCTTGATCTTCAAGACGAACGTTGTTTCTCTCACAAGGCAGGCACACCCTCATTTGTCCTTGCCTTCCTCGTGCAAATCTAACCACTAGTTAGAACACCTTCAAAGACAATCTATAAAACTGTAAAACCCTTTCCCAACTCTGGCGTTTAAAACAAATCAATGAAGGTCGCCTTAACAAGGAGTCTGAAGGGTTGCGACCCCTCTTCTAAACCCTACAATATGCCTGTGGGAGTTCCAGTGGTAAATACATTTTGAAATCAATTAGGAAAGCAATTGTCAAAGTGCACTGTACAACATGACCCTTAAAACAAGCAAGCAATCATTACATAGCAACAGTAAAACACGGTCAAATCAAAAGTAGTTTATCACAGTGGCAAACGCAAGCAAGAAACAGAAGATAACCTAAATGACGAAAGTTATGATACGTAGAAAACACATGACGTTACTGAGAAAATGTAAAAACACTTGAACAATGCGGTTGCTAAAACCCTCATGACACAAAAAATGTACCTTGTTATTCTGTCTAAATTAAAGATTTTGCAGATTGTACATTTACATTTAGCTGTTTGAGTTAAAGCTTTAGCCGAGTTAACATTTTTCTAGTATTTTTGTGGCAGGTGGTTTCAGGCATTGAGGGGTTCTCACTTCTCTGTGAAGCGCTTTGAGTGTCTAGAAAAGCTCTTTATAAATCTAATCCATTATTATTATTATAATTATGTCTACGTGCTTGGTTGCAAACTGCATCCAAATGAACCACGCTGTGTGTGTAAGTGTGTTGGAAGTAGTTACAAGCAGACATTTAACAGATACGGAGCATTTAAGGCTCGTCTTTAATAGCGCACTAGAAGAAACATGTTGCTGAAGGCCATGTTGTGAGTTGTCCAGTGAAAGGTTGTACAAAGACTTTCAGCTTCAAATCCTAATTGTACGGTGCACATGTCTCAGAAACACATACTGGTATTGGTGACAGGGCAGAATGGTGTTAGCGTTCATGCTTTACAGTGAGAAGGGTCTGGGTTCAATTCCCAGGCTTGGGGTCTTTTTGTGTGTGAAGTTTGCATGTTCACTGCGTGGGTTCTCTCTGGGTACTTGGCTTCCTCTCACCCTCAAAGACATGCACCTATGGATAGGCTGATTAGCACTCATTTATTTTACAGTGAACACTTGGCAACCAATATTTTACCTTCAATTCTGTAGGGGTTTTTTGTGAACAGGTTAACAATAAAAACAATTTTCCATATTAATTTACCGTAAGCAAGAACAGTTGTCAACTTTAGAATTGACAGATTTGCCATCAACATACCGTAACGTCCCATACATTGTAACTGCATTTTTTACGGTGAACCACAGCTGCCGGTATTTTACCGTAAATTGTGCGGATTTTTTTTTACAATGTCCAAATAGGTGGGGAGCTACTGTAGTCAGTGTTTAGCTTGGAGAACAGTACCCTAGGGTTGTATTACCCACAAAACACATGGCCATGTCTGCACAGCTGGCAACAAGTGAGTAAGCAAGACGCAGTTAGCTTGTGTTGTCATTGAAACAATATTGGCTATGTGTTCAGTCCTTTTCAGTGGGAAGTTAATCTATATAGCTGAACACTGACTCCTCTAAATTAGAACCAAGTTGTAGTTCTAGAGCAGAGGTGTCCACTCAGGGCCGTATACTGAAAAGGCAAAGCATGCGGGGGCCATTTTTTTGTTTTAAAGATATGCTAAAAACACACGTATGAATATTAAAGACAAATGTTTGTGTTATAAGTGACAAAGCGTGTTATTGTTATTAGTATCAATTATCATTACATTACAGCCTGTTACTCTTTTTTTCTTACATTCTTACTGTTTTTTTGTTAGCTTCTATTTTGGACATTATCTTGCAGGCAAACAACACCCGCAAATGGTCCTGGCGCATCACTTTGGACACATAGTGTGCCTTGAGGAGATTTACTATTAATCAATCAATGAAAATGTGTGTTTATAGCTTTTATAGACAAGTGTATCTAAGGACTTCACACATCACGACAACCCTCGAGCTAAACCCACATCGGTGAAAAAGTCAAATGAAGCCGGCAGGGGGGGGAGAAGAAACATTGAGAAGGGAACGCAGATCTAGGGACCCCACTTCAATGGATGTGTAGGTATAACTATTGAATTGTTCAATGAATTGATCATGTGGGAGTCCAGTCCATTGGGAAACCAACAGATAGTCATAGGGGAATTTTTTTCTGGGTTGATCTGTCAGAGTATGTTGGTGACGAACCCCAAGATGCAGAGAAGGCAGGCTTTGTCCAGGAAAACATGATTTAATTTAAAACTATAGCAAAAAAACAAACAAAAGGGTACAAAAAAAGGTGCGCACAAGGCGGAGAACAAACTTGGCTATGAACTAAAATAGCACAAAGGCTAACTGTCGACAAGAAACAAAAACATTTAGTGTGACACGAAGGAACTATGAAATGAGCAGAGTGAACAAAAGTAGACAGAGCTACAACGACAAGTATTATGACAGGTAGTAGTGACAATAATCCAGAACTGACTGGAGAGGAAGGCAGGTTCAAATAGCAGCTGGCTGATTGACACCAGGTGTGGCCAGGTGCCAATCAGCCACAGCTGAGGGGACAAAGCACTCAGGGAGATAATCAGGAAATAACCAAAATAAGAGCACTGACAGGAAACAAAGACAGGAAAAAACTAAACCTAACTGAACTGTCAGTGACAAACCTGACATGATCCAAGCCAACGTCCACAGCAGTGCATGGAAGAGTGATGCATCCTAGGTCACAACTCGGGTCAGCTAGCACTCTCAACAGGTGTAAAAGAAAGGGCATCTCTATCCTCCTTCAAAACCGCACTAAAAGAACACCTCCAGGCAACTTCAACCCCAAACTAACACCCTCCCTTCCTCATCATACCTCTTCGGATTGTAAATAATCAAATGTAAACAATCAAATGTAGTCACTTCTTCTTATAATTTCTGATCTCTCTCTCTATGTCCACTACTTGCTGTACATATCCTACCAAGTCACACCTACACTGTTTCAATGTCCATTTCTCTGATGATGCAATTGTTAATGACTGAAGTGTTGATACCAACCAATCTCCATATCCCACACCCCGGATTGTAAATAATGTAAATAATTCAATGTATATACTGTGATGATTATCTTGTGTGATGACTGTATTATGATGATAGTATATATCTGTATCATGAATCAACCCCGACTTAAACAAGTTGAAAAACGTATTGGGGTGTTACCATTTAGTGGTCAATTGTACGGAATATGTACTTCACTGTGCAATCTACTAATAAAAGTTTCAATCAATCAATCAAAAACTATCATAACAATGTTTTTTGAAATGAGTAGGGTGTACTCACTGATGAGATTTGGTGTAGGATTTCGATATGCCTTGATTTTCCATTGCCTTATCCGGAAAGGACTTTTTGTAGACTTTTGATTAGCTCAATAAACGTTTATTTAAGGCATCTTTTGTGTTTGGCATGCTCTTGTCAATGCCTGGAATGGCAAACATCAACCTAAGCAAGAGGGTATAATAATGTGGACTGTAGCTTAAAGGTCTCCGGCTGGCTGGACCACCCATTTTGACAGGGTAACTTTTGTGGTGCAAACCTCTACCTCACACTGTAAGACATTTGTGTCCAAGTAGACGCACACAGAAAGTGTAAGATGTAATGACCAGCGGTAGAAAGGAGCGTGTGGGAAGGATGACAGGTTGCCCAAAGGAATGTTCAAGCACAAGTGATTCATGGCTTCTCTGTGACTAAAAGGATGGCCAGTAAAAGGGCATCGTCCTACGCACACATGCCTCATCGCACACCTGACCAAAAAGACTTGAGTCTGTGAGTCAACCTACTTCTCTTTGTTTATGCACGGTGATGATATATTCATTGTGTTTGTCTCTGTGCTGCAAGGAGAGGCAGCAACATTCAGTCATCCATGGATGAATTAGTTAAATGACAAATGCTCCTAAATATCTTAAATGGAGCCGCGTCCCCGACGAGAGCTTGTCAGTTGTATTTTAAAGCCGTGTCATGATATGCTGCAAATCTCCACGGCTTTCAGTACCATATTACTTAACCAGAAGAAGCATGGATAATTTACTGTGGACTGGATGTAATTTTTATGAGCCTTCAAGATAGTAGGAGATAGGCTTCATCTTTCTTTTTTAAAACCCGCCTCCCTCTTGAGAGAGACCATCTTTGCTTGCGCAAATATTTGACTTCCTCTTCCTGTCTTCTGTATTTTTCTCTTACAGGTCCAAGTGACCCTGCCTGCAATAGGCGAGGAGTCCAAAAACCAGGGCCATGATTGGCTCTCCTGGCCCTGGTGGGCGTGCCTTAGTGCCATGGCCGAAGATGTGGTGGGGGGTCCTGGCTGCTTCTCTGGTAGCCGTCTTAACTTTGACGCTGCCAGGAAGTAGCCAGGCCTGCCCGCCGCGGTGCGAGTGCTCGGCTCAGCTGAGGTCGGTGTCGTGTCAGCGGCGGCGGCTCACCAACATCCCCGAAGGCATCCCCACCGAGACACAACTCCTAGATCTCAGCAAGAACCGACTCCGATGGGTACAACCAGGTGATCTGGCACCATACCCCCGGCTGGAGGAGGTGGATCTCAGTGAAAACCTCATCGCCACATTAGAGCCCAATTCCTTTGCCAGTCTGCCAGGTCTTAAAGTGCTGAAGTTACGAGGCAACCAGCTGAAGTTAGTGCCCATGGGGGCTTTCGCCAAGCTGGGCAATCTGACCAGCCTGGACCTGAGTGAAAACAAGATTGTCATTCTGCTGGACTACACCTTCCAAGACCTGAGGAGTCTAAAACACCTGGAAGTGGGAGACAATGACCTGGTTTATATTTCCCACAAGGTATGTGTAGCTGTGATAAGCATGACTATGAGACTAGAAATTGCATTTGAAAGCTGCTGAAAGTTGTTGCCAAGCCAAAAATGCAACAGAAAGTTTGGATTGAGGACAATGAAACGAGTTAATACCGTACAAACGTATCCTCTAGCAGAGTCATTGATATCGAAGTAATCTGATGCGTAGTATTATTGCTGAATCACTGATTATATTTCCCCGGTGTTGCCTTTCATCGTTTTACAAGATGAATATTCCATAACCATTACATTCTTTCAGTGCAAAAAGCCCAGCATTGTCTCTTCAAATAAATTCTCTGTTTACCAAATCCACAGGCATTCTCGGGTCTGCTGGGACTGGAAGATCTCACCATAGCTCGCTGTAACCTGACATCCATTTCAGGCCAAACGCTGTCCTACCTACGCAGCCTCATCACCCTTCGCCTCCGTCACGTCAGTATTACGGCTCTTGAGGACCAGAACTTCCGAAAGCTCTCGAACCTTCGAGGTCTAGATATCGATCACTGGCCCTACCTGGAATACATCTCTCCTCTTAGTTTCCAGGGTCTTGACCTCCACTGGCTGTCCATTACAAACACCAACATCACCTCCGTCCCCTCTGGTTCCTTCAAAAACATGGTGCATCTAACGCACCTCAACATCTCCTACAACCCCATCACAACATTGGAGCCATGGGCCTTCAGAGACCTGATAAGGCTGAAGGAGCTAATCATGGTCAGCACAGGCTTGACGACGGTGGAGACCCACGCCCTCGGAGGCCTCCGGCAGCTTCGGGTCCTCAACTTATCATCAAATGACCTGCAGACATTGGAAGAGGGTTCCTTCCACTCTGTCAACAGCCTGGAGACCCTCAGAGTGGATGGGAACCCTCTAATGTGTGACTGCCGTCTGTTGTGGATCCTGCAAAGGCGCAAGACCCTCAACTTTGACGGCAGGGTGCCTGTGTGTGCAGGGCCTGTGGAGGTGCAAGGGGTCAGCCTGAGTACCTTCACTGATTCTGCACTCTTTGATCATTTTACATGCCAGAAACCCAAAATACGCAACCGCAAGCTTCAGCAGGTAACAATGCATACTGTACATACAATCATTAAGTTTGAACTGTACTGTATATATTACAAACCTCGTTTCCATTTGAGTTGGGAAATTGTGTTAGATGTAAATATAAACGGAATACAATGATTTGCAAATCATTTTCAAGCCATATTCAGTTGAATATGCTACAAAGACAACATATTTGATGTTCAAACTGATAAAAAAAAAAAAAATTTGCAAATAATCATTATTTTAGAATTTGATGGCAGCAACACGTGACAAAGAAGTTGGAAAAGGTGGCAATAAATACTGATAAAGTTGAGGAATGCTCATCAAACACTTATTTGGAACATCCCACAGGTGTGCAGGCTAATTGGGAACAGGTGGGTGCCATGATTGGGTACAAAAGTAGATTCCATGAAATGATCAGTCATTCACAAACAAGGATGCGTGAGCAAATTGTTGAACAGTTTAAGAAAAACCTTTCTGAACCAGCTATTGCAAGGAATTTAGGGATTTCACCATCTACGCTCCGTAATATCATCAAAGGGTTCAGAGAATGTGGAGAAATCACTGCACGTAAGCAGCTAAGCCCGTGACCTTCCATCCCTCAGGCTGTACTGCATCAACAAGCGACATCAGTGTGTAAAGGATATCACCACATGGGCTCAGGAACACTTCAGAAACCCACTGTCAGTAACTACAGTTGGTCGCTACATCTGTAAGTGCAAGTTAAAACTCTCCTATGCAAGGCGAAAACCGTTTATCAACAACACCCAGAACCGGCGTCGGCTTCGCTGGGCCTGAGCTCATCTAAGATGGACTGATACAAAGTGGAAAAGTGTTCTGTGGTCTGACGAGTCCACATTTCAAATTGTTTTTGGAAACTGTGGAAGTCGTGTCCTCCGGACCAAAGAGGAAAAGAACCATCCGGATTGTTATAGGCGCAAAGTGTAAAAGGCAGCATGTGTGATGGTATGGGGGTGCATTAGTGCCCAAGACATGGGTAACTTACACATCTGTGAAGGCACCATTAATGCTGAAAGGTACATACAGCTTTTGGAGCAACATATGTTGCCATCCAAGCAACGTTACCATGGACGCCCCTGCTTATTTCAGCAAGACAATGCCAAGCCACGTGTTACATCAACGTGGCTTCATAGTAAAAGAGTGCAGGTACTAGACTGGCCTGCCTGTAGTCCAGACCTGTCTCCCATTGAAAATGTGAAGCCTAAAATAGCACAACGGAGACCCCCGGACTGTTGAACAACTTAAGCTGTACATCAAGCAAGAATGGGAAAGAATTCCACCTGAGAAGCTTCAAAAATGTGTCTCCTCAGTTCCCAAACGTTTACTGAGTGTTGTTAAAAGGAAAGGCCATGTAACACAGTGGTGAACATGCCCTTTCCCAACTACTTTGTCACGTGTTGCAGCCATGAAATTCTAAGTTAATTATTATTTGCAAAAAATAAAGTTTTTGAGTTTCAACATCAAATATGTTGTTTTTGTAGCATATTCAACTGAATATGGCTTGAAAAGGATTTGCAAATCATTGTATTCCGTTTATATTTACATCTAACACAATTTCCCAACTCATATGGAAACAGGGTTAGTACTTCAAGCCACTGCTATATGTCAACTACTTTCTTTGTCACAGTGTGCATGCCAGGGAAGTTACTGGCCAAAGCATCCGAGCCTCTTAGTGCTCGGTGGGTGTTGCAGTTCTGTAGAATTGCAAATGATTTGCATTTCACTCCTTGAGAGAGACTTTAAAGCATTACTCATGTTCGTGCTTCCTGGGACTGTCTCCGTCATTTTATTACTATATTATTATTAACCATCCAGAGGTTAGGCCCACCATAAGAAATTTATTTTTTCCAGTTTTCAGTATTTCAACATGTATTTATCGTAGGGCTGTTAACGTTAATGCGTTAACTCACGTGATTTATTTTGAAAAATGAAGATTAATCTCACTAATTCTTTCAACCACACTTTAACCCAACAGGTGTTGTCACTCGGTCAGTGATCAGGTTACACACCGCTGATCAGAGTCCGAGCGGTGGCCAATTGCAAAACAGCTACTTAAGGATGCCGCTAGCAAGAATGCTACTTTGACAGTAAACAGAGGACGACAAACCAACCTGGCGGAGTTTACCGCCATCAATGTTGTCGTATAACAGATCATGTCAACCACTAAATACCACATGTAGGCCACTTAACACCAAAAGCTGCAAGATGTCATGCATATAACCACAGGTTAGATTGGCACATACCTGCCAACTTTTGAAATCAGAAAAACCTAGTAGCCAGGGTCCAGGGGCCGCAGGCCCCGGTAGGTCCAGGACAAAGTCCTGGTGGGGGGTTCAGGCTTCGCCCCCCGACGCAAAATGATTATTAGCATTCAGACAGGTTAAAATGTTGCTAAAACCATCACTTTTCTATCAGTCACAGTGACTTTTCAAAACAAAAATATTACAGCAAAAATCATATGGGTTGATTGACATGTTTATTCTGTAAGCTAACTTCAATAGTTTGACATTATTTTGACAGTTAATGCCAGTTATCCTGTCAACCTTTCACAAGACTTCAATTTGTTCATTGAAAGTATAAACAGTATAAACACGATTGGAAGTCCATGCTCAATTATTGCCTCCGTAAATAAAACTTTGCCATTTATCACATCCAAAGAATCTGTTTGGGCGACGAAAAACGTTGAAAGTTTTCCACTTGTATCGCTAGCAACGGCATTAGACTTGTGTTTTTTTGTCCCAACGTGGTCTTTTACATCGCTAATTCCTCCGTGTCCGATCGAAAAATCTTGTCTGCACAAGGTGCAATTCGCGTAGTTTTCACCCTTTTTGGAAGGGATAATTATTCCCGGATAGGCTTTTGAATATTCTTCACGGAATGACTGCAGTTTTCTTTTCGGTTTAAGACTCGTTTGCGATTTTTCTCCGTCTGATTCCATGATCGTTCGCTCGTTTGGAAACAATGGCAACTGGTGCCTCGTGCTTGGCAGCGGTGCTATAAATAGCCTCGCGCATGGCATTCGGAATGGCTCGATAGGAAGTTACGGGAAGCAGTGTCGATTGTCATTGTTGTTACGCCATTTCGTGAATAAAACTTAAAAAAAAAAAAAAAATTTAATTAATGAAAAACCGTATTTTTTATCACTGCAACCGTAACCCGGAATAGGTTGATGAAAACCGTACTAATTACGGGAAAACCGGATTAGTTGGCAGGTATGTTGGCACAATTACCACAAGGATAAACAACTGCACAAAAAAGAGCAACTACTGGCTGATGCGGAATTGATTTTGCATACCGGAGACCATGGAACCTCAGTAAGTCATCACAACTACCTGTCCAAAAAAGACATCAGCGAAAAGGTAAATACGCTTGTTTGTTGAAACACCTGGCAAAGTGTGTGCTACAATCTCTTTTAGTGTACATCCGTACCTTGTTTGCTAAATTATCACAAGGACTTTCAAAACGTGCATCTAATTCACTAAGTTGGGAGGAAATCAATGACTTGCAGTTGAATAAAACATTATTGAAAATGTTGTAAATGACACTCTGAGACTAAAAGTACATTTGTGTCCAAAAATGTGCGTTCATTTAAATTCTGCAAGCAAATAATTTAACGGTGATTAATTATGATTAATCCAAATTGAAAATTGTGGTTTATCTGAATAAAAAATTGGACATTGGTTTGACAGTACTCATTTAAAGTTCAATTACTATATGATATATATTCTCTACAACAATTTGTTTGACAGTACTCATTTAAAGTTCAATTCCAATATGACATATATTCTCTACAACATTGTTTTCACCAAGCTATACAGTTTGGTTCAGTTCAACACTTGACATGTTTTATTGCGTTTTAATCCACATGACCAAACAATTCTTCGAAGCTGTTTGCCAAGACCGGTGGATCGTATGGCATTCAAAAAATAAATCACTCTGATCTATTCTATCCCCACTAAGACATTTGTCACTTGATTGATAAACACAGCAACCGTGAGTCTTGATGCTAGCTCAAAATTTAAAAAAAAAGGACAAGAGGCAAGAAGTTTTGATTTGAACACAGCCTCTCTCTTCTACACAACACAACCATCAAGAGCCCAAAGACCAACTGCACTCTTCTGGCCTTCACAATAAAATCACTGGACGCTTTATCCTCTCTGAAAATAAGAGTCTCACAAAAATAGTCTAAAGAGCTAAAGAGTATAAAAATGAGTTACGGAGCAAGACAAAGTAGTAAGCTAAAAAGCGACCACTTTCATATAGAATGTCTTCAAGACTTCAAAGGTTCTTTAATGTCAATGTTTCCATGCATGCAAGACATAAAGAATGGAGATACCATTCTCTTCTCACCCTGAGAAAAGGGACAAGCTCGGGAAGATTGTCATTTGGAAAAAGCAGAAAAGGAAATTAAAGAAACGCCAAAACAAAAACCTTCAGCAAAACAACTCAAATCCAGAGAGGGAAAAACAACACTGACTAATTGTGGACTTTGCTAAAGTCCCTAAGACCAACAAGAGTCCCCAGTCTCTGGTCATCCGTCCCTGCTCTCTTTTGGCCCTCGGTCTATAGCCTTTTTTATTCACAATAATATATTTAAAGCTGTGGAACTGATAACCAGCTACTGTGCATCCCTGTCTGATTACATTTAGACCTATATTTATCTGTAGTTATATTTATCTGTAGTTATATTTATCAGTAGTTATATTTATCTGTAGGTATATTTATCAATAGTTATATTTACCAGTAGTTATATTTATCAGTAGTTATATTTATCAATAGTTGTATTTATCAGTAGTTATATTTATCAGTAGTTATATTTATCAGTAGCCTGCTGAAAAAGTCTGATCTACTTTATTGTCATTCTTTGTTACTGGAGAACAGTGTAAGTAAACGCTTGGCTCTCCAAGTACCACCATAATGTAGTGTAGTAGACCTAAGTATTCATTAAGTAACACCATAATGACAACATTAAAATACAGTAGTGTAGTAGACCTAAGTATTCATTAAGTAACACCATAATGACAACATTAAAATTGTATTCATTAAAAACAAGGCAGTGGTTTTATTTAACAAGTATATTTAATAGTTGTGGCCACTGTAACATCACACCCAGTTTGAACAGTAACACTGTGTTTGAATTTGGTACAATCAAACTCTGAACTTTAATCAAGGGATTCTCTTGCGTACCACGAGGGGTACACGTACCACAGTTTGAGGATCTTTGAATTGCCAGTTTGAAATCCATTGAATGGTCAAGCCAAGAATGTAAATAAGAGAGAATCCTAAGCAAATAATAACATTGACGTGGCAGCTAAGGTCATGGAGGCAATGGAAGCTTCATTGAGGTTTGATAGCATTTCTACAGTAAACAAAGTGAGGGAGGTCATTAACTGTCTTCCCTCCCACAGGTGAGCGCTCGGGAGGGCCAACCCGTGAGTTTCTTCTGTCGTGCCGAAGGGGAACCAGCTCCCGCCATCATCTGGATTTCCCCGCAGCGCCGACGGATCACCGCTAAGAGTTTGGGCCGCATCACGGTTCTCCCGAGTGGCACTCTGGAGATCCGCTACGCCCAGCTGACCGACAGCGGAACCTACATCTGCATCGCCAGCAACGCCGGAGGCAACGACACCTACTTCGCCACACTCACAGTACGCGGCCAACCGCTGGACGCCGCCTCAGCCTTTTTTCTCAACCGCTCTCTGTACAGCGGCGAATTCTTCAACGACACAAACTTGAACAGCACTCGGGTTTTCCTCAAGTTCACCCTGGACCTGACAACCATCCTGGTCTCCACGGCCATGGGTTGCATCACCTTCCTGGGGGTGGTGCTCTTCTGTTTCCTGCTGCTGTTCGTGTGGAGCCGAGGACGCGGCCAACGCAAGAACTTCACGGTGGAGTACTCCTTCCGGAAGTCCGAGCCCGCCACCGGGAGCACGACCGGAGGCACCAGGAAGTTCAACATGAAGATGATATGAAACAACGCAGCCAGGGGTCCCTCGGGGGAGGCATGAGCACGTCCCAAAACATTCGCACACAGCTGTTGACTCGCACTAAAACTAAGAACATCCAAGTTGACTCGCACTAAAACTAAGAACATCCAAGTTGACTCGCACTAAAACTAAGAACATCCAAGTAGCCCCGACTGAAATAAATTAGCTAAATTAACTGGCCATTGGAATAAGGTTTGTGTTGCTGATACTTGATTGAGGTATAACTAATACTTCTTTGTTTTCTATAGTCAGATTATCTTCTCAGAATCAGAATCAGAATCAGAATCAGCTTTATTGTCATTACGCAGGCTAACGAGATTGAGGCCATTCCATACAGTGTGATGTGTGCATGCAAGAAAACAATGTGCATGCACATCTCTTCCTTACATAGAACTCAAAGCCTTCATTTGTAGAGTTTTTCAGAAGAAATCAAAGCTTTCATTGGATTGAGCCAAAACGAGGCTTTATGTGGCTATGTTGCGACAACTTTAGCTGTGTGAGTTTGGGACGAGCACACTGGCCAACAATTGCCACGACATCCTGTGTCCAAGGGATTTGTTTTTTCAGAAGCCCGTTGGACACAGGGCGCCATGGTAACCAAGGCAACCAACACAACAGAGAGCATTGGGACAGGAGTTTTAAGAGTAGGAAGGAAGAGGTCATCGTCTTCTTGAAAAAATACATTGGCCCCCAAGCTCCTGGCCCCAACTCTCTGCTGCGTGGTCGGACGTCTGACCTTCCAGGCGCTGCCAGGGGGGAGCAGCCTGGAGAGTTGGCCCCCACTCAGAGGCAGACAGAGGCATAGATGTTCTCTCAGGAAACGCCAGGTAGAGTGGGTATAACATTCCAGCAATAATGCGTGTAGAGCCATGAAAATGCAAGTCATTCCCTGGGGATGTGAGAAACTAAGCCATAGTAATTGCGCTTGTTTTTATACAGTAATTCACACAACAAACTGAGAATAATTCAAAGGATAATGAATTGAAACAAATCCCAACGGTGTCTGCCTCTGACATGGTCCAGTGTGCAAATGTCTCTGCCCCCCTAGCCCAGTGCATCCCCCCTACCTTCCCTGTACACCCCCCACTGGGTCCTCCTTTCGGGAGGGGTCCCTGGCTGGAGACTGCGGATTGAAGATGTAAATGAAGTGGTGTTAACCCTACCCACGCCATGGTGTAGTGGAGAGTCGTACTGTGTTTTGTTCTTTGTTATTTCTCACAGCGGGTCTGTCTAGTTTCATTTCCTGGGTTGTTGTGGTTCATACTTGGCACTTTCAAAGCTCCCATTCCTCCATGCAGGGCTGTTCTGTTCTCAACAAATCAGCAGGTCTTTGCTGTAAAACACACCTCATTGTCACTTTTGGCTCAGTCTACCTAAATGTGGGGCTGCAACACCATCAGTCACTACCATCCATCCATCTTCTTCCACTTATCCAGGTTCAGGTTGCGGGGTCAGCGCCAAAGCAAAGAAGTCCAGACTATCCTCAGACCACAGGGCGCACCGGATTAAATAAGGCGCACTGCCGATGAGCGGGTCTATTCAGGTTTATTTTCATACGGAAGGCGCACAAGATTATAAGGCGCATTAAAGGGGTCATATTAAGATTATTTTCTACATTTAAAAGACTTCCTTGTGGTCTACATAACATGTAATTGTGGTTAGTTGGTCAAAATGTTGCATAGATGATGTTTTACAAGTCACTTTTTGACCGTTGCCTCAGGATGCGTCGTTTTATGGGCAGAATAATGTATAATGTAAAGGTGAATAATGTAAAGTCACTACACCGGTATGTTTTAGTGCTTTCATGGTGAGTTTACTGACAGATATAAGTAAGATTTTTACACTACTTTATATTAGAAATGGCAACAGTGGAGGATGAATGTCACATAACAAGAAGATAGAGAAAAAGAAGAAACTTACCGAGTACGACGTCGGCACGGACTACACTGGCGATCACGCACATATTTTCAGGACTTATGCAGATCCCAAATACACATCAGCATGAACTGGAAGGTAAGAAAAGTTGGTTTTGCATAATATTGCAAAACAAAACGCCAGATAATATGTCTCCTAATAGGTGCCCTTTTAGAGTCCTCATACCCACTCTACCTCATAATAATACTGTATGTTGAAGCACAGTACGTCTGACTATGGTAGCCGTAATGCTCCGACAATCCATCAAGCGGTGCGGCTTTGTAGCTTACTAAAACATTTTGACAGATTTCTGAGCGCTGTGTGTAATGTTCTATATTTTCAATGGAATTTTAAAGTTTTGGTGTTGTTTACTGGCGTCATCTCGCAGTCCACACGTATCTCTTATTTGTGACTGCCATCTACTGGTCACACTTATTATTACACCATCTCCCAAATAAAATTGCTTTGAGGTCAGTAAGCACAACCAGAATTATTCTGTACATTAGGCGCACCAGGTTATAAGGCACACTGTCAATTTATGAGAAAATGAAATTATTTTAAGTGCACCTTATAGTCTGAAAAATACGGTAGTCGTCACCCCCAACGTGTCGGGGGTCTTCCCCGTGGTCTCCCACCAGTCGGACGTGTCCTAAACACCTGCCCAAAGATGCCCAAACCACCTAATCAGTCCCGACCAACACCTCACTAAATGATAATAGTGTTTATTTAACACCCCTGACATCGTGTTCCAGTTAACAAAAATCCTGTCTCATTTTTTAAACATTACTTTGGTATTTGAAAAGTCCTTTTTGCAGAGTGTGTAGAACACTTTTTGCTGCTTGAATTTTCTTTGCACTCAAATGTCCCATAGAGAGGACCAATGTGCATCTTCCATATTGACTCGTTAGCTTCTGCAGCCCGATCAAGTGCCTAGTTGTGCATACGAGCAAATTACTAATAATCTTATTGTTGTTTGCGTAAACAAGTGCATGTAAAATGTCAATTATTTAATGACATTATATACAATTTTACCACAATTTTAGTCCTAGTCCCTTCGTGTGCCATCAATGATAAGATGATAGTGGCAAATTTCTCCAGATATTGGCATAGTTTCCTGTGTTAAATTTGGTAAATGTGCCTACAGGGATCAAATCCTGGTAGTGCTTGTGCCAGAAACATGAAAACATAAAGTTCCACATCATGTTAAATTTCCTGTTTTGCACTAAAAACAGAAATGATTGAATAATTTCATTCCCAGGGATTTGTTGTAATTCTGAACACGGATCAAATCCAATTCAGGTTTGATTTTTAAAATAATGAAAATTGTTTTACATGAACACAAACGTGTGGAAAAAATGTTGTAATGTGTGAGAGAGCCTCAGAATAAAAGTTTGTTGGCTCTGATAAGCCAAGACCCTGCTTGGACAAACTGCCTGACGGGAACGTTCAGGGATTTGAAGTCATTCTGACATGCAAACAGATTCATTGCGTTTACATTTTATTCCGATGAATTTGCATTAAAGTGTTAAAGGAGTTGTTTATGCGGATGCCTATAGAGTGCACTAACTTTCCAAAGTGTTTTAAGCATTCTATCCCGCCTTTTTAGCATGTAATGATGCAACTGCGCCCATACGTAACACATGCATGAGCTTTGAGTGCTGTTAGCTAATTAGCACTAATTTAGCTGATGTTAGCTATCACTGAATGAATTTCCGCAAAGTAGTAATCATCAATTATGAATCAAATATTCTCATAGCTAGAGCATAAAAAAACATTTTACGACCTTCTAAAAATGTTTTTGGACACTCTTCGAGTCCTCTAGACATGAAAGAACAGTCTTTTGTCACTTCTACACTCTTGTAATCCAATCAAGTAATGTTGCCTGAGACTGAGCCAAGCAGTGGCCACAAAGCTGAGCAAGTTGCAGTTGGGACAACTCTACTTTATAATCAATGACTTGCTCAGTCCTGTTAGTGAATGAGAAAAGGTCAACATTTTGTAGGCCAAAGCCAATGTTGAGAACAGAACTCCCCCATCATGGTTGCTTCCTCTCCCTCTGCCAAGCCACTTGTGTTTCCATCCATCCCATCCCTAAGTGGAAACTAGCTTTAGAGGACATCAAGAATGTCCACGGTGTTTTGCAACGGTGTTATTGTGTAAGAGTAGTTACAGGTGAGATTTATTGTTTATCTTCCTTCTCCGTCTCCTCTTTTCCATCCCCTTCCCTTCACAAATGTGGGCACCCTCCTTGTTCCAGTTCACAGTATTAGGCTGGAGTATGGTTGTGTGGTAGTAGACACTGTACTGTGTGGTCTTTCACTCAATTGTTGTCGTCTTATGACTTGTGGCTCTTCTAGATGCCAGTTGTTAGATGGGTGAAGTTAAAAAAAAATGAAAGGGGTGACCCAGGTTTCCTTAAAAAAAACTCCCGCCCTTCCAATAGCATCACTGGGACTTTCCTGCTCTGGACTGTGGTAGCCTTTCCCTGACCTGAGCGTGAAAGACTCTTCTGCATGTGTTTTGTTACACCTGAAGAGCAAAAGCCACCATCCGACTTCTTTGACACGCCCTGGTCAAGGTTGGAAAGCACTTGTGTCCATTCCAAACGAATCTGCTTGTCTACAGCTTCATTGCCAATGTTTCTGCTTGTCTACAGCTTCATTGCCAATGTTTCTGCAAGGAGGCCAACGCCTTTTAATCGACTTGACACGTTCCCCAGCGTTTTCTCTTCAAAGCCCTAAAGTTGCTTTAAAGTGGAAGCCGTGGCCTCAGTCTCAGCTGGATTCATCTCCTCTGCTGTGATTGTTGAGAAAATAGGCTTAGCAATACACCCCCCACCACCGACTTGCCTTGCCCGGGGTTGGTTTATTATCGTGGAGACGCAGCAGTCTCTCTATTAGGAAATGTTCCAATGGGGGATGCTTCAAACTGAGACAAAAAAAGAAAATAATCACAGCCCTACTATCAGTTAGTGTTGAATTATTTAGTTTATTCTATTTTGACAGTCATTTTGAGTCATTTAAAGGAGGCTGTCAGAGATGTCACCTTTGAGATTGAGGGTTTTAAGCCCTGGCCTTCTGTCACTGGGCCTGGAAATGAATCCAGCTCCCACAGCTGCTATTTGGATTGGATTAGACTTGAGTTGAGTTACCATAGCTGAGAGGAGCATTAATAGGATGACAGGGAAACGAGCTTGACTGATTTGGTGATTACTTAGCCTATTAGTCACATTTCCCAAACAGAAATACTGGCTTCTTACCATCCTAACTTGGCAAACAAATACAAGGCAAAGCGCGAATAGAGACACATTGTTATTGACGTATATTTAATGTTGGAGTGATGCTATGGCTGCTTTGCTTGGACTGGACCTAAAACTGCTTTAAAATAACCTTGACCGGATTTCTTTTTAGTGTGGCAGTACTCCCCTCTAGTGGCCGCAGGGTGTAAAAGCAAGATATTCTGCTGCTCTTAGACAACAGCGTTTGGTTGCTGACTTGAACAATGACGAAGAGACCAAATAGAGCCTCCAGTTGTTCAAAATTCATGAGAAATCGTCATTAAATTAAAACAAATCTCCCCCAGATGAAGAAAAAATGTGTTTTTGTGGTTAATTTTCTATACAGTCATTGCCAAACAGGTACCTGTTGTTGCTGTTTAAAACTAACCACCACATGAAGATAATCAAACAAGTTTGGACATAAAGATGTGAGATGACATTCATCTCAATGCACAAAAAAGTGTAGCTAATATTACAACAACTGATCAATGTTGTGTGGTGATCAGTGTAATTGATCTAAAAGCATCTGGTGTGGAGATAGGCTTTGGTTTATTGTACCTTTTAATAGGAATCAAGAACCCGTTGGTGCCATGGAGTGTATTAGTGTCATTTGTGAAGCTGTTCTTTAAGAGAGTTGCACTGGACTAGAAAATAGACAATATCTCATTTGATCTTGTTCTTTTTTTGCAGGGCCTTTTTTTTAATGCAGAGCCAAACTGTTCCTGCATGTCAGACTGAATGGCTCATTTAAGAGACTGTTATTAAGCATATCTGTGTGTGTATATACTAGATCTATTAGTGTCATCCAACTCTGTAGACTTTCTTGCCATGTCTGACAGAGGAAAATGACTGTTGATTGTAAATATTGTAGCTATAAGTAGAGTGCTCTTTTTCTCCAGGGATGTTTTGCTCAGTCAGTGCCATAGCTGCTTGCTCTCTGTTGGAAGGAAAAGACTATCATGTATAATTGTCAATAATAATAATAATTAAAAAAAACATGACTTTCTTTTTATATACTGTCGGTCTTGTAATGTAATTCATTTTTGTCATAAAAGCATGATGTGACTCAGTCAAAAGTCTCTTGTCGTCACCTCTCACATGTTTGCTAGGAACACACAACAAACACAAAGACACAATAATCATAATCTAATAAGACTTCATCATTTCCTGCCCACTTGTCGTTTATAATGGGAGAATTCTTACTTACAGTATAGGTTGAACTAAAGTGTGTTTATTGGCCAGGTTAATAGCTTCTACTGTATCTTGATTGACCAGCAGAAATATCCACACCGCCATCTATTTTGTTGTACAGTTTATTAAGATCAATTAAATTCCCTGTTGATTTGAGCATATTAGGATCTGGTTTACCTCCACATAAAGCATTTAAACATAAACTTGTTCCGTCTTAACCTTTGAAATAAAAAATGCCAGTGTTTTTCCATAAAATGTTCAATGTAAATTCCATACGTTAATTCTGATTATTTGGTATGTCAAAGGGTCATGAGATGCACCTATAACGGTATTAAAAATATATTATTATCAATATTCATTTAAAATAATCGTATACATCCGTAGGCCTCGGCTGTAATTAAATATTAAATTAATCTGGAAAAAAACAACTAATAAGAAGACGTACAATAGGTTGAGATTGTACTTCTTAGTTTAGACACTAGATGGTGCTGTTCAGTCTATATCACCCCAGCGTCATCCATCAAAGAAGAGTAATAGTGACGTCATACCACCTACATCCATTTAGTTTTGGATCGATTGATTGATGGATTGATACTTTTATTAGTAGATTGCACAGTACAGTACATATTCCGTACATCCATCCATCCATCCATTTTCTACCGCTTGTCCCGTTCGGGGCCGCGGGGAGTGCTGGAGTTTATCTCAGCTGCATTTGGGCGGAAGGCAGAGTACACTCTGGACAAGTCGCCACCTCATCGCAGGGCCAACACAGATAGACAACATTCACACACTAGGGACCATTTAGTGTTGCCAATCAACCTATCCCCAGGTGCATGTCTTTGGAGGTGGGAGGGGCCTATCCCCAGGTGCATGTCTTTGGAGGTGGGAGGGGCCTATCCCCAGGTGCATGTCTTTGGAGGTGGGAGGAGCCTATCCTCAGGTGCATGTGTTTGGAGGTGGGAGGGGCCTATCCCCAGGTGCATGTCTTCGGAGGTGGGAGGGGCCTTTCCCCAGGTGCATGTCTTTGGAGGTGGGAGGAGCCTATCCCCAGGTGCATGTCTTTGGAGGTGGGAGGGGCCTATCCCCAGGTGCATGTCTTTGGAGATGGGAGGGGCCTATCCCAGGTGCATGTCTTTGGAGGTGGGAGGGGCCTATCCCCAGGTGTATGTCTTCGGAGGTGGGAGGGGCCTTTCCCCAGGTGCATGTCTTTGGAGGTGGGAGGAGCCTATCCCCAGGTGCATGTCTTTGGAGGTGGGAGGGGCCTATCCCCAGGTGCATGTCTTTGGAGATGGGAGGGGCTTATCCCAGGTGCATGTCTTTGGAGATGGGAGGGGCTTATCCCAGGTGCATGTCTTTGGAGGTGGGAGGGGCCTATCCCCAGGTGCATGTCTTTGGAGGTGGGAGGGGCCTATCCCCAGGTGCATGTCTTTGGAGGTGGGAGGGGCCTATCCCCAGGTGCATGTCTTTGGAGGTGGGAGGGGCCTATCCCCAGGTGCATGTCTTTGGAGGTGGGAGGGGCCTATCCCCAGGTGCATGTCTTTGGAGGTGGGAGGGGCCTATCCCCAGGTGCATGTCTTTGGAGGTGGGAGGAAGCCGGAGTAGAACCCACGCAGTCACGGGGAGAACATGCAAACTCCACACAGAAAGATCCCGAACCCGGGATTGAACTCAGGACTACTCAAGACCTTCGTATTGTGAGGCACATGCACTAACCTCTGTGCCACCATGCTGCCTTATTATTCTAATGACCCTTTTTTGAAGTTGATGTACCTTGGTCTGTGATCGTGTCCTGCCTCACGACGACATCCACCCAGATCTCTGACTGCCTTCCTCCATCCTCCACCCCTTAATAACAGCTAATTATGACCTCTCCATCCTCCACCTCTAATAACAGCTAATTATGACCCCTCCATCCTGGACCTGGTTGGACACGGACATGGTTGCCTCTCTCTAACCCTCCACTGCTTGCCTCCCTGTGGACTTCCTCCTCGCCTTGCCCCCTTGACTCCACGACAGATCCATCCAACCATCACAGACAACACACCCTGGTAATACTTACACGGTTCATTCTACACATCGTCCGCACTCATTCACTTGAAGTAGCATACACACTCCACACACTCATCAAAGGTTTCAATAAACTTGGTAAACCGCAGTTCTGCCTTAGTGTCGCCTCCTTCCTTTTCCCCTGTACACACCATGATCATGTTGGATCTGGTGTTTACTTTCAGTGGCATGCAGCTATATGTGTAGTGTCAGTGGAATGGTGTGGCATGCAGCTGTATGTGTATTGTCAGTGGAATGGTGTGGCACGCAGCTATATGTGTAGTGTCAGTGGAATGGTGTGGCATGCAGCTATGTGTGTAGTGTCAGTGGAATGGTGTGGCATGCAGCTATATGTGTAGTGTCAGTGGAATGGTGTGGCATGCAGCTATATGTGTAGTGTCAGTGGAATGGTGTGGCATGCAGCTATATGTGTAGTGTCAGTGGAATGGTGTGGCATGCAGCTATATGTGTATTGTCAGTGGAATGGTGTGGCATGCAGCTATGTGTGTAGTGTCAGTGGAATGGTGTGGCATGCAGCTATATGTGTATTGTCAGTGGAATGGTGTGGCATGCAGCTATGTGTGTAGTGTCAGTGGAATGGTGTGGCATGCAGCTATATGTGTAGTGTCAGTGGAATGGTGTGGCATGCAGCTATATGTGTAGTGTCAGTGGAATGGTGTGGCATGCAGCTATATGTGTAGTGTCAGTGGAATGGTGTGGCATGCAGCTATATGTGTATTGTCAGTGGAATGGTGTGGCATGCAGCTATGTGTGTAGTGTCAGTGGAATGGTGTGGCATGCAGCTATATGTGTATTGTCAGTGGAATGGTGTGGCATGCAGCTATGTGTGTAGTGTCAGTGGAATGGTGTGGCATGCAGCTATACTTCAACTGCATACAGGAATTATTTTGTTGTTGATGACTTGCTGCTCAAGCGTGTGCAGTTCACCTCTTGGTGCATCTTCTCCCTCCTTACCACTTGCTGTGATCCATGTTGGTGCATCTTCACCTGCTGTGATCCATGTTGGTGCATCTTCACCTGCTGTGATCCATGTTGGTGCATCTTCGCCTGCTGTGATCCATGTTGGTGCATCTTCACCTGCTGTGATCCATGTTGGTGCATCTTCACCTGCTGTGATCCATGTTGGTGCATCTTCACCTGCCGTGATCCATGTTGGTGCATCTTCACCTGCTGTGATCCATGTTGGTGCATCTTCACCTGCTGTGATCCATGTTGGTGCATCTTCACCTGCTGTGATCCATGTTGGTGCATCTTCACCTGCTGTGATCCATGTTGGTGCATCTTCACCTGCCGTGATCCATGTTGGTGCATCTTCACCTGCCGTGATCCATGTTGGTGCATCTTCACCTGCTGTGATCCATGTTGGTGCATCTTCACCTGCTGTGATCCATGTTGGTGCATCTTCACCTGCTGTGATCCATGTTGGTGCATCTTCACCTGCTGTGATCCATGTTGGTGCATCTTCACCTGCTGTGATCCATGTTGGTGCATCTTCACCTGCTGTGATCCATGTTGGTGCATCTTCACCTGCTGTGATCCATGTTGGTGCATCTTCACCTGCTGTGATCGGTGCATAGGAGTGGTGGCTTGTCTCAAGGTCAAAAATCACCCGGTTGTCCATCCAGGAGAAGGGATAATGCTCGAAACCGTTTTTTGCGGTTGTTCGATAAGAAAAGAACCGAGTCCTCAGACTCGAATTCCTTTTTGAGAACCGTTACCCGTTATCGAGACCACTATAGTAAAGAAAAAGAGTTGGTTCTTTATTCGAATCTCTGGGAACGAATCCCGTCCTGACCAGAAATGCCCCGTGAGACATCACAAGAAATGACGTCATGTAGCTCAGTCATTAGGTGCAGATAGGGAAAGCAGGAAAAACAATGGACCGGAAAAAGCGCCCCAAGGTGTAATAAAGTTCAAAACAAAAAGGTATAATCCAATGAATAAGTTTACTGAGAGATTTGAGCAGGGTACAAACACATGACCAACACTTTTACCACCAAGCGGAAACATAGCAACCAGGCTAGCAACGCACCTCCTTTACGGCAACATTCTTAAAGCAAGCGCAGCACATCCATATATATACAACATATATCTCCCTTTTTTTACTTTGCTTTTTCTTTCCTTGTAAAGAAAACCAAATCACACTGTGTATGTGTTGTCTGTCTAATTATAAATAATGCAGACGTTGGCTGACTTCTTGACGTTTACTTTCACAGCGTGCTCATAACCTCATTCTTAGCTGCCGGGTGGCGACATGCAACAACACTTTTCGGGGCTACCGCGCATGCTTGTCACCCCCGTTGCATGCTGGGTAGTGTAGTTGTTATATTCCCTAGCTCATAATATCACATCTTTCCCCCTATAAAGAAATAATATTAACTCAATAAAGTGTATTTATTTTTTTAGCTTTAACTTTTCATTTTTTAGCATTGTAACCACATTTGCAAACAATTTTTCTCTTCATGGAATTTTCTTTCAGTAAAGAAATAAAGTGCAAAAATGTCAAAGCATCATAACAAACAGTTATGTCAACACTTTTTTTTTTTTTTTTTTTTTTTTTTAAACAACTGGAAAAAACCAAGAGTTCTTAACAACTCTCAGTCAGCCTCTTAGGTGGCTGAACATGTCTCCTAGGTCTAGACAGTCTCTCAACAGCAGGTGACGCGGACACTGCTGTCAGTCCTTGGTCAGCAAGGTCAGGCTCCGTGTCAGCAAGTTCTGCAGGTCCAGCTGAGTCCTGTTGAGCCTTTTCCTGAGTAATAGCTGTAGTTAGTATGTTCCAATAGCAGCAGAAGTGCACTTTTTGGAGAGCTGTATTATTTTCAGTTTTGTGCCCAAGGGACTGATTTTATTTAACACTATATTATTATTTATACACCTATAGTGATCACAGAGACAGGTTGTTTTTGAGTTACTGTATATATTTGTTTTTCTGGAAAATCTTACTTAATATACTTTGGGTAACAACAGTCAATATTTATTTATTTTATTTTATTTTTTTAGGGGGGTAACAGTCAATATCTATTTATTTATTAGATTTTATGTTTTTCTTATATAATAAAAGTGAGCTTTTGTTAAACCAAATATTGTGTGTTTTTTTCCATATACAACAACCTATCTGGACTCCATAAGAGAATCGATAAGGAATCGGTTCGATAAGAGGATTCGATAATAGGCTCCAACTCGATCATTTCTTATCCAACATCATCCCTATCCAGGAGTGCTGCTCTAGATCTTCCACTCTTCTTTCAAGCTCTTCAATCTTCTTGTCGTTGTCTTTGATTATTGCCTTCAGCTGCTTAAGTTCATCAGTTCAATCCAGAAGGCCCATTTGCTGTTTTACTACTTTGCTCAGTTCCTCTTCCATTTCTTCTGCTAACTTCTTAGTTGCCATTCTTTAGTGATGAAAGTACTTTCAGAATCCAGGTGATCTTTCAGATTCCAGGTAATCCAGTATGGATGGCGTGTCAGAGCATTGGAGCACATGTCATCAAACAAGTCCAAAACCACAAAAATGATCGGGCAGTTTGATGTTTATCTTCCTCATAAACATGAAGATGTTGCTCTGCTGGATGGAC
This sequence comes from Nerophis lumbriciformis, assembly GCF_033978685.3. NCBI lineage: Eukaryota > Metazoa > Chordata > Actinopteri > Syngnathiformes > Syngnathidae > Nerophis > Nerophis lumbriciformis. The sequence continues at coordinate 45,208,945 of NC_084566.2, read as the reverse complement.
GTCAACTTATTTTCAAGCTTTTTCATGGATTGTTGGATCTGTGTGACCCAGTGCATCTAGCCGCCAGCCATCTTGCCAAAATGCCTCCAAATATAGAAAATGTCCTGGCAGTTTATTTCATGATAATGCATGAGTATGCGGGGAGAATATAGACACTGTTGTTAGCTTTCTTTGGAGCGAAGAGTCCAAACAGGTAAGCTACATTTCTCTATTTGACATGTTAGAGAGTGTTTAAGAAGGTTTTAATGTAAGCATGCTGATCATATGTCAAGCTACACTACAAGAGTGAAGCATATTTGATCACACACTTTGTCATAAAGAGGCCTCGCCACTTTGCAGAGGAAAGCAGATCCATCCAACCAGGCCCGGCCCTAATCAATCTGGCGCCCTAGGCAAGATTTTAGGTGGCGCCCCCCCACATCGGCAGTGAAGTGTATATACTCACAAGAACCCGAATAGCTTTGTCTTTGACCTTTTTTTTTTTACTTACAACTATACCTAATATATAAAGGGGTGGACAAGTGACTATTACCTGCAGGGCAAACATTAGCTAACCAGAAGGCAATAACAATGTAAACAAAAAACACCTGCTTAAAAGATCTAATACAAATGTCCCTGAGGAATGTAAGGTGGGAGTACTGTAATTACCTAACGTTACATTATTATTTTCCATAACAATTTAGCCCCCTCCACAATATTAACCCGACGTTAAAACAGAACTAGCTATTTATTGATTAGCAATTGCCGAATCATGTAACATTAGCTTAATGCTAAAAAGCCAGGTTACTATCACATTCTGTAACAGACAAATAATTTCATGTAGGCTAACGTTACCTACCTGCTACCTCTGTCTTTTCTCGTTTCTACTCCTCTTCTTTTCTCTTTTTTCTTCCCTGGGCACCTGACAGTTTTGGCCGTTTTGACATCTTGTGTTGATTTTTTGATGTGGTGACGTCCAAAAAGAGTCATGATACGGGAAGGGAGGGGGCGCACCGTGCGGGGGGAGAGGGGGGCGTAATGTTGTAACAAATAATATTTCTATTAAATAGGCTTTACTTTGCATTTTAATTAACGTGGGATTATTTTTTGTATTTAGAAATAATAGTAACAACTTTTTTTTTTCTTTTTTTTTCTTTTTTTTTCTCCAACATTTGTGGCACTGGCATGGCGCCCCCTGATGGACGGCGCCCTTAGCATTTGCCTATACGGCCTATGCCACGGGCCGGCCCTGCATCCAACTATCGACATCATCGATACAATGGTACCGTAGGTGTCGAATCGATACTTGTGTGACGAGAAGGAACTCCTTACCTATTCTCTTCTATGTTTATTTTTGCAAAAATCTCTGTTTTTCGAACGTTGGTCATTTATTTGTATTGTTTACAAACTGACAAAATGCGGAGGGCTTTGGGGGCAAAACCACAAAATATTGGAATGGGATTGTAGATTGTGCTTATATTGACTTATTTTGCGCTATTGAGTTAGTTTGCTCAAACAATTGCATTTCGTATAATGTCATCATAATAATATTATTAAATGAGCTTAAATTTGTGCATTTAATCAATTGTATACAAAGTGTACGTTGAATTGAATACCATTTTTTTATTTGGCAAAAATCATTCGATGTTTTTGAAAACTATCCAGGTAAGAAGCAAGGTGGGTTGTATCGGCCACCTCTGGACAAAAATGAAGGCAATTTGTCCATTTCTGCTCCTAGGGTGCAGTGTCGTTGGTCCTCCAGCAGAGGGCGACATAGTATGTGATTTGCAAGCCTTTAAACACAAGTGCAATGTTGTTGGTCCTCCAGCAGAGGGCGACATAGTATGTGATTTGCAAGCCTTTAAACACAAGTGCAATGTTGTTGGTCCTCCAGCAGAGGGCGACACAGTATGTGATTTGCAAGCCATCAAACACAATGAAACTGTGGCGTGCTCAATGGTTGATTCTTTATTTCTTTTCAGTCTAAACACACATCGTCTTTTACTTTTTCCATAGTTTGCGTGTGAAGCCAGAGAAATGTGACTTTTGCAGATGGAATAGTTTGTGAGAGCTGAAGAGTGTGTTGTTAACATGTGTGTGTACCTCGGTGTGTGTGTGCAGGCATTTGATCAAGGTCTTCGATTAGATGTCTTCTTAACATGTCAGAGCCCAGCTCCCTTGGTCCAGCACTGGAAAGGTCAGTGTCCTGAGGTCAAAGGTGAGGACACACGTCTCTCCTGTCCAGTCAGTGTCCTCCTTCATTGCTCTCCCTCCATCTTTTTGCTGTCTCTTTGTTCTATTTGAAAATGGATTGTCTGGTAGCATCACAAAGACACTTGGTTGTGATTGATTGATTGATGGGCCGCGGGAGAGAACATGGAGTCACAGCTCTGAAGGGAAAACAAATGACGCCATGTTGCTGCACTCAAAGAAAGCAGGCTGTTTGTGTCCAGCTCCTCAAGCAGACAACTGGAAGGACAATTGGACAAGGACGAGCTGAGAGAGCGAGAACAAACAAAGACACTCACACTCTTCTACTTACTTGCATGGTTCAAAGTGATGAGTAAATAAGGAAAAGAGACGTACATGTGGAGACTACAAAGGGAGGATTCCATAGACAGGACGCTGCTAAAGACATCATTTGTACTTCTGTCTCTCCCTCTTTGCTACTGCTGGATGTACTCTTGAATCCTGCAGTATGAATACTTATATACTATCATACTTATATACTATCATACTTATTTACTATCCACGCATCAACAATTGCTCATCACACACAAATAGTCACAGCTTTTCTTTGCTCCCTTTTTTAATATGGGAAACACACAAAGATGACAGTCTTCAATACAAAATGATCAACTATTCTTTTACAGGCTGACTCATCATAATGAAAGACCAAGTTGTTCTTTTTTTGAATCAAGTAAGACATCTTGCAAACATGTACAAGAAACAAAATCAGCATAAAAAAGCTTTACATGAAACAGCAACTTCTCTCAGAAACAATAATAGATGATCTAAAAGCAGAATGTGCAATGAAGCATATTTCTACATAAACGTTCAAGAGTTGAGGTATTTCAAGATGAATTGTCTCACACTAAAGTGTGTGTTTGTTACCCTGGACAGAAGATCTGTGGTGGGCCGAGCCCAAGGAAAAGCTGATCAATGCTCTTTGGATCAATAATTACAGTGCTTTGACTCACACACACACTCCTACACTCCACACACTCCTACACTCCACACACTCTTACACTCCACACTAAACACACTCCTACACTCCACACTGAACACACTCCTACACTCCACACTACACACACTCCTACACTCCACACTACACACACTCCTACACTTCACACTACACACACTCCTACACTCCACACTAAACACACTCCTACACTCCACACTGAACACACTCCTACACTCCACACTAAACACACTCCTACACTCCACACTACACACACTCCTACACTTCACACTACACACACTCCTACACTCCACACTAAACACACTCCTACACTCCACACTACACACACTCCTACACTCCACACTCCACACACTCCTACACTCCACACTAAACACACTCCTACACTCCACACTACACACACTCCTACACTCCACACTAAACACACTCCTACACTCCACACTCCACACACTCCTACACTCCACACTACACACACTCCTACACTACACACTACACACACTCCTACACTCCACACTCCACACACTCCTACACTCCACACTAAACACACTCCTACACTCCACACTACACACATTCCTACACTCCACACTCCACACACTCCTACACTCCACACTACACACACTCCTACACTCCACACTAAACACACTCATACACTCCACAGTACACACACTCCTACACTCCACACTACACACACTCCTACACTCCACACTAAACACACTCATACACTCCACACTAAACACACTCCTACACTCCACACTACACACACTCCTACACTCCACACTAAACACACTCCTACACTCCAGTTACAAATGACACTAAATATCTCTGATAGGAATGTGTGTGTGGAGAGTGAGACCAGATATGCAAAATGTGGTGCCCCCTTTTGTCCACTATGTGCCCCCTATTATCCACTATGTGCCCCCTATTATCCACTATGTGCCCCCCTATTATCCACTATGTGCCCCCCTTTTATCTACTATGTGCCCCCTATTATCCACTATGTGCCCCCCTTTTATCTACTATGTGCCCCCTATTATCCACTATGCGCCCCCCTATTATCCACTATGTGCCCCCTATTATCCACTATGTGCCCCCCTATTATCCACTATGTGCCCCCTATTATCCACTATGCGCCCCCCTATTATCCACTATGAGCCCCCCTTTTATCCACTATGTGCCCCCTATTATCCACTATGTGCCCCCCTTTTATCTACTATGTGCCCCCTATTATCCACTATGTGCCCCCCTTTTATCTACTATGTGCCCCCTATTATCCACTATGCACCCCCCTATTATCCACTATGTGCCCCCTATTATCCACTATGTGCCCCCCTATTATCCACTATGTGCCCCCTATTATCCACTATGCGCCCCCCTATTATCCACTATGAGCCCCCCTTTTATCCACTATGTGCCCCCCTTTTGTCCACTATGTGCCCCCCTTTTATCCACTATGTGCCCCCCTATTATCCACTATGTGCCCCCTATTATCCACTATGTGCCCCCCTATTATCCACTATGTGCCCCCTATTATCCACTATGCGCCCCCCTATTATCCACTATGAGCCCCCCTTTTATCCACTATGTGCCCCCATTTTATCCACTATGTTCCCCCTTTTATCCACTATGTGCTCCCCTTTTTATCCACTATGTGCCCCCATTTTATCCACTATATTCCCCCCTTTTATCCACTATGTGCCCCCTATTATCCACTATGCGCCCCCCTATTATCCACTATGAGCCCCCCTTTTATCCACTATGTGCCCCCCTTTTGTCCACTATGTGCCCCCCTTTTATCCACTATGTGCCCCCCTATTATCCACTATGTGCCCCCTATTATCCACTATGTGCCCCCCTATTATCCACTATGTGCCCCCTATTATCCACTATGCGCCCCCCTATTATCCACTATGAGCCCCCCTTTTATCCACTATGTGCCCCCATTTTATCCACTATGTTCCCTCTTTTATCCACTATGTGCTCCCCTTTTTATCCACTATGTGCCCCCATTTTATCCACTATATTCCCCCCTTTTATCCACTATGTGCCCCCTATTATCCACTATGCGCCCCCCTATTATCCACTATGAGCCCCCCTTTTATCCACTATGTTCCCCCATTTTATCCACTATGTTCCCCCTTTTTATCCACTATGTGCCCCCATTTTATCCACTATGTTCCCCCTTTTATCCACTATGTGCCCCCATTTTGTCCACTATGTTCCCCCATTTTATCCACTATGTGCCCCCCTATTATCCACTATGTGCCCCCCTTTTATCCACTATGTTCCCCCTTTTATCCACTATGTGCCCCCATTTTGTCCACTATGTTCCCCCATTTTATCCACTATGTGCCCCCCTATTATCCACTATGTGCCCCCCTTTTATCCACTATGTTCCCCCCTATTATCCACTATGTGCCCCCCTATTATCCACTATGTGCCCCCCTATTATCCACTATGTTCCCCCCTTTTATCCACTATGTGCCCCCATTTTATCCACTATATTCCCCCCTTTTATCCACTATGTGCCCCCCTTTTATCCACTATGTTCTCCCCTTTCATCCACTATGTGACCCCCTTTTATCCACTATGTGCCCCCATTTTATCCACTATGTGCCCCCATTTTATCCACTATGTGCCCCCTTTTATCCACTATGTTCTCCCCTTTCATCCACTATGTGCCCCCCTTTTATCCACTATGTTCCCCCATTTTATCCACTATGTTCCCCCATTTTATCCACTATGTGCCCCCATTTTATCCACTATGTTCCCCCTTTTATCCACTATGTGCCCCCATTTTGTCCACTATGTTCCCCCATTTTATCCACTATGTGCCCCCCTATTATCCACTATGTGCCCCCCTTTTATCCACTATGTTCCCCCTTTTATCCACTATGTGCCCCCATTTTGTCCACTATGTTCCCCCATTTTATCCACTATGTGCCCCCCTATTATCCACTATGTGCCCCCCTTTTATCCACTATGTTCCCCCCTTTTATCCACTATGTGCCCCCCTATTATCCACTACGTTCCCCCCTTTTATCCACTATGTGCCCCCATTTCATCCACTATGTGCCCCCCTTTTATCCACTATGAGCCCCCCTTTATCCACTATGTGCCCCCCTATTATCCACTATGTGCCCCCATTTTATCCACTATGTGGCCCCCTTTTATCCACAATGTTCCCCCCTTTTATCCACTATGTGCCCCCCTATTATCCACTATGTGCCCCCCTATTATCCACTATGTGCCCCCCTTTTACGTGTGTAGAGCAGTCCAACTCCTGGTTGAAGGAAAAAGGCACTCAACTCTTCCTGCATGACAAACACACAAAGTGTGTGTTTGTCATGCAGCACGACTGCTCCCTGAAAATGTGTGCGTGCATCATCCTGTGCATGTGTGTGTGTGTGTGTGTGTGTGTGTGTGTGTGTGTGTGTGTGTGTGTGTGTGTGTGTGTGTGTGTGTGTGTGTGTGTGTGTGCGCACAGCAGGCAAGAAGTATCTTTGGTATACTGTAAATGTTTTGTAAAGTATCTTAGCTGAATCGTGCTTAACACTGTCAACGTAACAAAATGACACCTCTATTGGGGATTGTGTTGTATTGCACTGTACATAATGACCCATTGTGTTGTAGTGCACTGTACATAATGACACATTGTGTTGTAGTGCACTGTACATAATGACACATTGTGTTGTAGTGCACTGTACATAATGACACATTGTGTTGTATTGCACTGTACATAATGACCCATTGTGTTGTAGTGCACTGTACATAACGACCCAAACCCAAGTGGGGAAGGAGAATGTGGCTTCCATCGCCGTCACAGGAAGAAAGTTCCCCTGTTGCAACCTTCTCCAGTATGATTATCTCCCGCTACACAACTAAGTGGCTTTGCCCACATACTGTACACATACTGTACACATTCTGTACACATACTGTACACATACTGTACACATACTGTACACGGATAAGAAACACACGGTAACCCCTGCACACACACACACACACACACACACACACACACAGGCAATAATACTGATAGAGGAATGCAGTGTCAGTCCAGTTGAAAGGATTGTAAAGTCCATAGAACAAGGAAGAGGTCCACAAAGTCTATGTACAAAAATGCACAGTCCCTTCCTCGTCTGTGCATAGTCAAAGATTCTTCATCATCTTTTTCTTTCTTTTCGCTATTTTCTCAACAAGGTGCTTCTTTACATGAAGTTTCTAGCACAACATAGCACAATGTGTCTATGGTACTAGATTTACCCGCATGGATCTTAGGGAGGGAAGACAAGAAGAGATGAGTAAATGTTATGAAAAGATGTCTTTGATAGGCCTTGAAGATGGCGGCCAGACAGGTGGCCATCTGTTGGCTGATTATCATAACGAGGCAAACATCATTGGCACTCATCATTGTGACATTTGACCACGAGAACAGAGCAGAGTCCCTTTTGGATTGTTCTCCTTACATAACCTGAAAGTAACCTCTTAGGTGGCTACCACCGTGTAGCAATAGATCCTAAGAAGGAGATGGACCTTCCAAAGTGTGAGGTAATTACCGTATTTCCTCAAATAGTGGCCTGCGCTCGAGTAGAAGCTGACTCTTTCCCGCCCTCCCTTAACAACAGGTCATTATTACCCTTACGACTGGCGATTCATCAGAGAATCATCTAAACCAGGGATGTCAAACAGGTTCAATCCAGCCCCGAGATGAGTTAGCGAAGTGTCAAATTCAGCTGCATTTTTAACTAAAAGAAAGTGCTGTTCTAAATGTGTCCACTGGATGTCGCAATAGCAATTCTGTTAGGCAAGCAAATAGTTTCTACCTGGGGGAGCAAGAGGTATGTCAAATGAGGCTGTGACTCCTCCCCCTCCACCTAACAGTAAAATAAATCATTGGTCATCTTCTGTGAGAATGTAAAGAAAGTAAACATTGTGTGATTTTCTGCAATACTCTCAGTCTTTTAAGTCTTTTCAGTTTGTTGAAATAGTTGACACATTATATTTTCTTATCCATACACAAGAAGGCAGGGAGTAAGTCAACCCTCTTGAATAGTTTCTGTTGACTTAGCACGGGATGAATATGTGGAAATGAGGTAGTTGATACATAAAATGTATGCTTTATTTTGTTTTTGTTGAATCCTAGATGGGCTGTGCCTTAAAGTTGAAGTGCTTTGTAGATGAAGTCTAAGTTCATCGTCTTCTTCATGGTGGTTTGGAAACTGCAACAACTTTTTCCTCAGAATGTTTAAATATGTTTTGTCAAGAGGATTATTTGTGACATGTACATTTTCAGAATGTGCTTGTTCTATTAAAACAAAAGAAACAATCTGAAGTGGCCATAGTTGTATTTTGAAGTTATCATGCCATGATTTGAGCTGTCCGGCCCACTTGGGAATAGATTTTCCTCCAACTGAAATGACTTTGACTCTAAAGCCACATTTAGAGCCTCAACCAACAGATTTCAGTTGTTGTCTTGTAATTCTCTCTGAATACTCCGTCGTCCCCTGAAAGTAGACTAGCGCTCGTGTAGTTCCAGCTATGGCCGAGCATAAAGGCTGCCAGATCAACAAGCAGAAGAAGAAGAAGAAGAAGTAGTCAAGTTACACAACAGTTCCATCCAGTCGCTGCACAGAAACGTAGCAGACAAATGAGCATTTTGTACCCACAAGGAATTGTGTGTTCCCTTTTTTGGGCCACACTTTGGTGACAAGACGGACTTGAAGAAGTAGGTCAGTAGTTGAGAGTGGGATCATGGAGCACGAGGTAGATATAGATTGTTGCCATAATCGCCCAGCACTAAATATTATGTCTGCAATGACTCAATCATACCTTTGACTGGAAAAGGCTTCATTTTATATGTTGTTGCTTCAATGACTTGTTTAGCCCGTAATAAAAGATGATAAAACATTGAGAATGTGCGGACATGATTTCTGCATGGCGGCTGACTAGAGCGCTTGTGTGTGAGCCACGTGAGTATTTCTATTTCATTTGTATGACATCTTAACAAGAACATTTCAAGGTTGATGATCTGCATTTAGTTCAAAAAAGAATGAAGGTTGTGGCAAGTGTTGTCTATTTTAACTATTTTATCTGAAATATGCATTGAGGCTATAAACTGTCTTTTTTCCAATTACTGGAACTCACTAATCAATAGATGAGTTGATGACTAAAGTAATTGCAAGCTGCAGCCCTACTAATGACCATGACACAGTCTTATGCTACAACACAGCATCTGGAAAGATGACATTTATGGCAAAGTTTCAAGGGGAACCGCACTTTTCTTCCAACTTTGCCTATCGTTCACAATCATTATTAGAGACAAGAAGACCAAAGTTGTTGTTTTTTTTGCTTTCTAACATAAAAATCATCTCGTTCTTGGTGGCTAGCAATGCAGCTAATGTTAGCAATCAATTGTACCTTTAAATCACTTTAAAAATGCATTCAAAAAGTGTCACCAATACTTCATTTACGTTGTGTAACCTGTATAAAAACATTGTTATTGTAAGAGTGAACACTGAGGAACTCTTTTTCTAGCAGAGTAACACAACGCCATGCAGGTATTAGCCGTAGAAGCTAACTACAGCAAGAGATAAGTTAGCTTCTACGTCACAAACCCGTTTGAGTTTGTAATACACAAGACTGTGATAGAACAGCAATCTGTACTGAGTGAAAAGATGAACAATCATCTTACAGTATGTGTAAAGTATTTGTTTGTACACAGCTAGCCAGACAGTGTGTGTTGACGTGCTGTACGTGTGTATTAAAGTGTGACTCACTCCATGGACACTTGTCTGTTTGGTTCAGCTGGCCAGGGAGGTTTTTATGGGTAAGCACTCCATTTATGTCCAAATAGCTTGTCTCCAAGTTCCACATGTTGCAGCTTCCATTCACTTTCACCTCACTCACTCCGCTTCAGTTTCACTCTTCCTTCTTGCTCGCTTCTAGAAGTTTCCTTCTTGCTCTCTTTTAGAAGCAGCAGTATATTCTCCATATATTCACATTCAAAAAGATAAGGTTGTGAATCCTCATTTGTCCAAAGATAGTCGTCTTTGTTGTTTGTCACCGAATCTGCCATGTTTACAACACACACACAATCACTTTGTATCCGGAAGTTGTTGTTGCCACAAGTCAGACGTGCACTGCTATGGAAACGGAAATAAATGCACCAAAGAATTAGTTCCACTAATTATTAAAATGACCAAAATAGAGTAAATATTGTACATATTACATATTAAAGTTAAAGTTAAAGTAGCAATGATTGTCACACACACACTAGGTGTGGTGAAATGTGTCCTCTGCATTCAACCCATCCCCTTGATCACCCCCTGGGAGGTGAGGGGAGCAGTGAGCAGCAGCGGTGCCGCGCCCGGGAATCATTTTTGGTGATTTAACCCCCAATTCCAAGCCTTGATGCTGAGTGCCAAGCAGGGAGGTAATGGCTCCCATTTTTATAGTCTTTGGTATGACTCACAACCTACCCATCTCAGGGCGGACACTCTAACCACTAGGCCACTGAGTAGGTGGCCTATTGTTATGAAGGTGTCTCTTACTACATTATATATATATATATATACTTGCAGTGTGTATATTGTACATATTACATATTGTTATGAAGGTGTCTGTTACTACATTATATATATACTTGCAGTGTGTATATTGTACATATTACATATTGTTAGGAAGGTGTCTGTTACTACATTATATATATATATATGTATATATATATATATATATATATACTTGCAGTGTGTATATTGTACATATTACATATTGTTTTGAAGGTGTCTGTTACTACATTATATATATATACTTGCAGTGTGTATATTGTACATATTACATATTGTTATGAAGGTGTCTGTTACTACATTATATATATATACTTGCAGTGTGTATATTGTACATATTACATATTGTTATGAAGGTGTCTGTTACTACATTATATATATATATATTTGCAGTGTGTATATTGTACATATCACATATTGTTATGAAGGTGTCTGTTACTACATTATATATATATACTTGCAGTGTGTATATTGTACATATTACATATTGTTATGAAGGTGTCTGTTACTACATTTTATATATATATATATATATATATATATATATACTTGCAGTTTGTATATTGTACATATTACATATTGTTATGAAGGTGTCTGTTCCTACATTATATGTATACTTGCAGTGTGTATATTGTACATATTGCATATTGTTATGAAGGTGTCTGTTACTACATTATATATATATATATATATACTTGCAGTGTGTATATTGTACATATTACATATTGTTATGAAGGTGTCTGTTACTACATTATATATATATATATATATTTGCAGTGTGTATATTGTACATATTACATATTGTTATGAAGGTGTCTGTTACTACATTATATATATATATACTTGCAGTGTGTATATTGTACATATTACATATTGTTATGAAGGTGTCTGTTACTACATTATATATATACTTGCACTGTGTATATTGTACATATTACATATTGTTTTGAAGGTGTCTGTTACTACATTATATATATATATTTGCAGTGTGTATATTGTACATATTACATATTGTTATGAAGGTGTCTGTTACTACATTATATATATATATTTGCAGTGTGTATATTGTACATATTACATATTGTTTTGAAGGTGTCTGTTACTACATTATATATATATATTTGCAGTGTGTATATTGTACATATTACATATTGTTATGAAGGTGTCTGTTACTACATTATATATATATATTTGCAGTGTGTATATTGTACATATTACATATTGTTATGAAGGTGTCTGTTACTACATTATATATATACTTGCAGTGTGTATATTGTACATATTACATATTGTTATGAAGGTGTCTGTTACTACATTATATATATATACTTGCAGTGTGTATATTGTACATATTACATATTGTTATGAAGGTGTCTGTTACTACATTATATATATATACTTGCAGTGTGTATATTGTACATATTACATATTGTTATGAAGGTGTCTGTTACTACATTATATATATACTTGCAGTTTGTATATTGTACATATTACATATTGTTTTGAAAGTGTCTGTTACTACATTATATACATACTTGCAGTGTGTATACAAAACGTTGATGGAGGGTTTTGAAGTATTTTTAGAGACTTTGAAGGCTAAACTGTTATATTACATATTTCAATCGTTTTTTTATCATCTTTAACCTCCCCCCCCAAAATAGAGAAGTATGTTCTTGTCACTCTTAATAATGATTGTGAACGATGGGAAAAATTCCCCCAAGCAGAAAGTGCATTCCCCCTTCAATGAACACAAGTACTCTCATCAGCAGCAACTGTTGGAGGAAATACGGTAGTTTGCATAATGCTAAGTTAGCGCTTTGGTTTGTGTTTGTGTTTGGGCTCAAGGTTTGTGTCCACCTCACTGGACACAAACCTGCGAGAAGATGTGGTGGAAATAAGCCAGCAGGTGTCAGTGATGGAGGGATTAGATTGCAGGGTGATACACACATGCAACCTTGAAGAGTTTGGTTAGCAGGTCTAAGGACGACTTGACTCATTGAGGGTTTGGTGAAATGAGGCACATCTTCTCTCTGATTAGCACAAACATCTTGTGCTTGTCTGAAAAGAAGCCAAGCAGCACTAAAGCTACAATAAAATAACTCTCTCCTCCTTCAAGTCCTTGGCTCCGATTATGATCCACCACAGCGCCTAAAGCTACGTGATCTTTGGTATGAACAGTGGAGCCCTGATATTATGATCTGATAAGATCTGTCTTTCCTCCATCCTCCATCCTCCATGCATGTGTTCAACCTGCCGGCTCTCAGGCCTTGGAGAAAGTGGCGAGCGAGGAGGTACCGGGGTGGATGTTGGCGTGTCTGTGAGGACCGTGGCCATGCAGGCCGTGACCGTGACCGTGAGCGTGAGCGTGACCGTGACCGTGACCGTGACCGTGACCGTGACCGTGAGCGTGAGCGTGCTCCTCCACGTCCCAGCGGTCCGGGCAGCGGCGGCGTGAGTTCATGAAGAAGTTGGAGACGGTGGAGAGCTCCAGGCCCAGCTGGTGGGAGATGGTGATCTGCATGTCCTTGGAGGGCCTGCGGTTCTCTCTGAAGATGGCTACCAAGGTACGACGCTGCAGGTCTGTGAAGACCAGTCGCTGCTTCTTTGGCACCTGGTGGCGCTCTCGTCCTCGCTCCTCCTCCTTACGTTTACATGCTGGAGACAGGAGGAGCACACGTCCATTTTAGTCCACTGGACTCTTTCCATGTACACATGTTAGTGCTCGTGTCGCATTTCAACATTTTCTCAGCCAACCATTTGTTTGTTTGACAAGATCCTGGACTTGGCAGCAACTTGATCAAAATTACTTTTTTCAAACCAACAAATATCCATCCATTTTCTATCGCTTAGTACCAATATTTGTTTAGTAGAACAAATATGTCTATATTTTCCCACAACTACTTATTACATTCAATAATTGGCTGGAGGAATTACTTTGAACCCTTTAAGTGTTGAAATGATTCATATTTCCTAGTAGAGCACACCATTTTAAAAATGTCAGTTACCACATTTCCTCAAACACTCTACTGGCCTTCGCTCCAAAACAAGTAAAGACGCCAAGTCCCAATAAATCCCAGGCAAGTCACGTGTCCTATGTGTACAATGTGTTGGTGCAGATGCCCTGATCACAAATGTGTTGGTGCAGATACCATGATCACAAATGTGTTGGTGCAGATGCCATGATCACAAATGTGTTGGTGCAGATGCCATGATCACAAATGTGTTAGTGCAGAGGCCATGATCACAAATGTGTTAGTGCAGATGCCATTATCACAAATGTGTTGGTGCAGATGCCATGATCACAGATGTGTTGGTGCGGATGCCCTGACCACAAATGTGTTGGTGCAGATGCCATGATCACAAATGTGTTGGTGCAGATGCCATGATCACACATGTGTTGGTGCAGATGCCCTGATCACAAACGTGTTGGTGTAGATGTCATGATCACACATGTGTTGGTGCAGATGCCATGATCACAGATGTGTTGGTGCTGATGCCATGATCACAAATGTGTTGGTGCAGATGCCATGATCACAAACGTGTTGGTGCAGATGCCATGATCACAAACGTGTTGGTGCAGATGCCATGATCACAAATGTGTTGGTGCAGATGCCATGATCACAAATGTGTTGGTGCAGATGCCATGATCACAGACGTGTTGGTGCAGATGCCATGATCACACATGTGTTGGTGCAGATGCCATGATCACAGATGTGTTGGTGCAGATGCCATGATCACAGATGTGTTGGTGCAGATGCCATGATCACAGATGTGTTGGTGCAGATGCCCTGATCATAAATGTGTTGGTGCAGATGCCCTGATCATAAATGTGTTGGTGCAGATGCCCTGATCACAAATGTGTTGGTGCAGATGCCATGATCACAAATGTGTTGGTGCAGATGCCATGATCACACATGTGTTGGTGCAGATGCCATGATCACACATGTGTTGGTGCAGATGCCATGATCACAGATGTGTTGGTGCAGATGCCATGATCACAGATGTGTTCATGGCACAGCACACATGGTGAAACTCAAGTTACACACAACCAAGTACATGACCATTGTTGTACGCCTCGCTTTTCCTGTCAATGACTGTTCCATGAGAATGTGCACAACAAACAAGGTCAATGATCAAACAGCCTAATATTATATCATTATTCATATCAAATGGCCTAATATAATATAATTATTAATATCAAATGGCCTAATATTATATAATTGTTAATATCAAACGTCCTTCCATCCATCCATTGTCTACCGCTTATTCCCTTTGGGGTCGCGGGGGGCGCTGGAGCCTATCTCAGCTACAATCGGGCGGAAGGCGGGGTACACCCTGGACAAGTCACTAATATTATATAATTATTACACTCTCCGACAACACACCGACGAGGCATGATGTCTCCAAGGTACGGAAAACAGTCGAAAGAACGGAAAATAACAGAGCTGATTTGACTCGGTGTTTGAGAAAATGGCGGATTGCTTCCTGATGTGACGCCACGTTGTGACGTCATCGCTCCGAGAGCGAATAATAGAAAGGCGTTTAATTCGCCAAAATTCACCCATTTAGAGTTCGGAAATCGTTAAAAAAAAAAAAAAGGTCTTTTTTCTGCAACATCAAGGTATATATTGACACTTACATAGGTCTGCTGATAATGTTCCCCTTTAAGTCTGTTTTGTCAAATATTATTCACCAAGATCAATCAGGTTTCCTACGAGGAAGAAACATAGGAAACAATATTATTAAATTATAGAAAATTATAATATGGAAAATAAAAGAGGATTAATTTTTGTAGCCGACCTGGAGAAGGCATTTGACCAAATTAGCTTGGATTTTATTTTTAAAAGCTTAGTTTTTTTCAATTTTGGCAACTCCTTATTACACTGGATCAAGACGCTATATAATAAAACCAACTGTAGAATGATCAATAATGGATACATCTGTGGGACAATACCGCTATTAAGAGGTCTAAAACAAGGGTGCATGCCCTTTGTCTCCATATTTATTTATTATTGCTATGGAAATATTGGCCGTTAAATTAGATTGAATAAAAATATTGAAGGGCTCAGTAATAATAATATTGAAAGTAAGATAATAATGTATGCAGACGTTTGCGAAACCTTCTTACTCTTTTGGACATATTTTCACAGCAATCTGGCCTTAAGCTTAATTATGATAAATGGAAAATGTTAAGGATCGGAAATCTAAAGGGAACGTCCTTTGGAATGGAATGCAAAGTGCCTGTTTTGTGGACAGATGGTCCAGTTAACATACTTGGTGTTGTTGTCCCAGAGAAGCTGGAAGACCTAGGCTCAGTAAATTATGATAATCCACTAAGAAAGCTGGATAAAATTATGCAATTATGGAAAGGGAAATCCTAAACCTTGTATGGTAAAATATCTATTGTCAACTCGTTCAATATTTCTCAATTTATTTATTTGTTTTTGTCATCACCAGCTCCATCACAAAACTTTTTTAAGATTTATGAGCTGAGCGTCTTCGACTTTGTCTGGGATGGCAAACCAGAAAAGATGAAAAGAAAGGTTTTGTACAATGAGTATGAATATGAAACTTCTCAACTTTGAAGCTATGTGTCTGTCTTTAAAAGCATCAATTGTTCCAAAGATGTGTTTAAACACTGAGTGGTACACAAGTGTCCTGTTGGACAAAAAACATGTACAGTATCAAAAGAAATGGTATCCTTTTTTTACAAGTGATGCCCTACCATTTTTCTTATGTAGAGAGTCTGCTGGGAAACATGGCGTGTTCATAAAGGAAACAATCCACTCATGGTGGTGTTTTCAATTCTATGTGCCAGAAAAAAGAGATGATATTTTGCAGCAGATAATATGGATGAACTCTAATATTGTAATAGATGGAAAGCCTTTCTTTTGGAAAAATATGTTTGAAAGAGGAATGATTTTTGTCAATGATATTATCAATGAGAATGGTAAGATGATGAAGTATGATGCATTTAGAACTTTGTATGGTGATGCCTGTTCAAGCTTTTTGTCACATCGTGGTGAGGGAAGTCCTGTTTTGGGGTTGTCTGGCAAATGTCCTGTTTTATTTTGAAAATTCTAATCTTCCTCTCGTTTCAGGCCACTTGCCTTTCCTCCTGTGTCACTGGTCTGATGTCTCTCCTGATTGCCTGATTGTGCCCACCTGTGTCACCCTCCCTCATGTGTACATAGTCCTCGTCTTCCCCTGTCTTGTTGCCACCTGTGTCACCCTCCCTCATGTGTATGTAGTCCTCATCTTCCTAGTCCTCGTCTTCTCCTGTCTTGTTGCCACCTGTGTCACCCTCCCTCATGTGTACATAGTCCTCGTCTTCCTAGTCCTCGTCTTCCCCTGTCTTGTTGCCAGAGTATATCGTCTCGCTACATACCTCCAGCCTTGACCACAGCCTTGACCACAGCCTTGTCCACAGCCTCGTCCACAGCCTTGAACCAAGTTTGATAAGTATTGTCTCGCTTTGTTTATTGATTTCTTTGTTTTCTCTGAGAGAGTGATTTTCTTTTGCTAAAGTTTTTCGGTCAAGTCTTTTTGTATCAATTTTCATAATGCCTTGTCTTCCTTTTTTTTCTCCTTCTGGAGCACTTTTAGTTGCAGGCTTCTCAACTCTTTATAACATACTTTCTGTTTATAGCTTCTTGACTTCTTTGCATGAGTGAAATTACCTTTTTGTAGATGATCATAGATTGTTGGTTTTTTCTTATTAGATTCGTATCTAACTTTTGCTATTGCCCTTTTCCTCCTTATGGAGTGATTTTCTGTTTATTGCCTTATGTCCTATGCTACACATCCTCTTGTTGCTGGAATATATCATATTGTTTAATCACTCTGTCCAAGAGATAGCAAAGAAAACTATCTAAAGTCTGAGTCAATTGTCTCTCTGCTGCACCTGAGTCCTCATTTTGGCCTAGACCTAACACTTTTCATTGGAGTCATTGGGAAAAGATGGAAACACATAATTCATTATGGAACTACTAAATTATTAGTTTGTAAACCTCTAATAAGAAATTCTAGTTGGCAAAAAGGAAGTCAAATAAATATATGTTTTTTATTTAATAAAGACATCTTTGAAGGCTGCCCCATACAACACATATGGAACATGGGAGGACTTTTTTTGACTGCCCGTTGCCGTGGGATGCAACATTCAAACTAATCTATAAAACTACTATTCATGTGCAAAATCGTTATTTTCAAATTAAAATTATTTATAACTTCCTCCCCACGGGAAAAATGTTAAAACTATGGAATATGACAGAGTCAGATGATTGCCCATTTTGTTGTCAGGAGTCTGAATCCACCCTGCTTTTGTTTTGGTATTGTCATATTGTGTCTTCTTTTTGTCATATTGTGACTTCCTTTTGTCATATTGTGTCTTCCTTTTGTCATATTCTGTCTTTGTTTTGTCATATTGTGTCTTTGTTTTGTCATATTGTGTCTTTGTTTTGTCATATTGTGTCTTTGTTTTGTCATTTTGTGTCTTCCTTTTGTCATATTGTCTTTGTTTTGTCATATTGTGTCTTCCTTTTGTCATATTGCGTCTTCCTTTTGTCATATTGTGTCTTCCTTTTGTCATATTGTGTCTTCCTTTTGTCATATTGTGTCTTTATTTTGTCATATTGTGTCTTCCTTTTGTCATATTCTGTCTTCCTTTTGTCATATTGTCTTCCTTTTGTCATATTGTGTCTTTGTTTTGTCATATTGTGTCTTCCTTTTGTCATATTGTGTCTTCCTTTTGTCATATTGTGTCTTCCTTTTGTCATATTGTGTCTTTGTTTTGTCATATTGTGTCTTCCTTTTGTCACATTGTGTCTTCCGTTTGTCACATTGTGTCTTCGGTTTGTCACATTGTGTCTTCCGTTTTGTCACATTGTGTCTTCCGTTTTGTCACATTGTGTCTTCCGTTTGTCACATTGTGTCTTTGTTTTGTCATACTGTGTCTTCATTGTGTCATATTGTGTCTTCCTTTTGTCATATTGTGTCTTCATTGTGTCATATTGTGTCTTCCTTTTGTCATATTGTGTCTTTGTTTTGTCATATTGTGTCTTCCTTTTGTCATATTGTGTCTTCCTTTTGGGTGGAAGTAGAAAAAAAGTGTTTAAGGATTGGTTTGTTTCTGAAGCTTGATGTGGTTTGTGTTATTTTAGGAGAGTTCATTGACAGTCATGACTTAGTCAATTTAATTAGTACTCGGTAAAAGGTTTATTTTTAAGGCCAAAACCAGATATTCACTTAGTATTACTCTCTTTAAAACATTTATTCAGTATTTTTTAACTTTAAGAAAGTTACATGGTTGAAAACGATAATGATGCCAAAAAACATTAAAAACAATGGGAAGTCCTCAAAGGCTTATTTTGCAAATGTAATTTTGTTTATATATGATATGCAATCTGTTGTTGTATTCCCTATTTTAAGTGTACATAAATGAAGGTGTGTGTGTTGCTGAGTCCGACTTGGATGTGATCTGGACTGTACATGGGTGCTTAATTTGAAAATGTATTTTTGTTTGTGGATTGTATGCAACCTGTTGTGTTCCCTGGTGTTCAGTGTACATGAGTGAAGGTGTGTGGTCAGTGTACATGAGTGAAGGTGTGTGGTCAGTGTACATGAGTGAAGGTGTGTGGTCAGTGTACATGAGTGAAGGTGTGTGGTCAGTGTACATGAGTGAAGGTGTGTGGTCAGTGTACATGAGTGAAGGTGTGTGGTCAGTGTACATGAGTGAAGGTGTGTGGTCAGTGTACATGAGTGAAGGTGAGTGTTCAGTGTACATGAGTGAAGGTGTGTGTTGCTGAGCCCCATCTGGACGGAATCTGAACTGGACCTGGTTTTAAGAACCCTTTTGAACAATCTGGTTTCATTGACAACCCGGTCTGGTGAAGATAAGGTCCTTTGTTTGTTTTGTTTTGTTTTGTTTTATTTTATTAATTTTTTAAGTGGAATAAAATAAGATAAATACATTTAGAATAAATAAATAAATAAATACTTTTTCTTGGATAGAAAAGAAAGTAAAACAATTACATAAAATGTAATATCCATTCGCTATGACAGAATGGACAAATAGAACTGCAATATTGTCCATTAAATGACATGAAAACAGATATCTTTACCAAGCCACTGCCTAGACACAAGTTTGAATATCTCAGGGGAGAGATTAGATGAAGTGGTTAGTTGTGCTTAACAAGTGTAAGCCGAACACTGCCTGATCAAAGCAAGTCTTAAAAGAAAACAATTTGTTGTTGTTGTTGTTGTTTGACATATTATTGTGAAGGCACTGCTCTGTAATATTAAACTAAGTGGGAGTGTTGTAATGCAGTACTTTTTCCAATAGATGGCACTGTTGATTCATTCTATTCCACTTTGTATATGACTTGTTACCTTGTTGACTGTGTGTGCATCCTAGTCATTCAAAAGTGTGTGCATGCCAGTCATTCAAAAGTGTGTGTGTGTGCATGCTAGTCATTCAAAAGTGTGCCAAAGAACAGTTTGTGTTCATGTTTTTGTATGTCTGCTGTAGGGCTGCAACTAACGATTATTTTGATAGTCGATTAGTCAACCATTATCTTAACGATTAGTGGGATAACAAAACGTACACATATCTCATCCACTTCTAAATGCAGATTAAGTCATTTTAGGCATGTGCTTACAAACAACAAAGATGACTAATTCTTTCATAAATATTTATTTGTACTGTAACTGCGGTTACAAAAATTAAAATTACTATTAAAATGTTGCGAGGGGGGGAAACTATTAAACTTGTTTATGTATTAAAACAGTTAAAATAGCAGCGATGAAAACAAACACAACACAAAATGTAACTTCCTCAAAAAGGAAAACATTTTGTGATGTATAAAAATCTGATATATTGATTATTGATTATTGATTAACTCTTGGCAGTTTTAGCACTCTAATAGACTCAATGTGTAGAATTATATCTTTGATTCTTTCTTAAAATGTTGCCGCCACATTCGTGTGTGTGTGTGTGTGTGTGTGTGTGTGTGTGTGTGTGTGTGTGTGTGTGTGTGTGTGTGTGTGTGTGTGTGTGTGTGTGTGTGTGTGTGTGTGTGTGTGTGTTAAAGTGCCTTTTTTTACGACATTGCAAATGGAGGTTGCTTTAAAAAGTATTTGAATAGATGTAGATCAGTGCTTCTTAACCTTGTTGGAGGCAGCGAAGCCCAGCAGTTTCATATTCGCATTCACCAAACCCTTCTTTAGTGAAAAATAAAATGTTTTTTTTCTCAAATTCAAGACAAAGTTATATGTTTTTTTTACTGGTGCACAAAATGAATGATGCATCACATTGTTCAAAGAAGAAAAGCAACACACTCACAACTAATGACACACCTGCAAATCAGATGGAAAATGAGAGGGAAGATTGTTTGTGAGTATCCATAATAGGGAGAACTTTTTATTGACACCATGAGTCGGTCGGGCGTGTCTTCACCTCCGCGGTAGAGGCTCTGCCAAACCCCTAGGGCTTAATCGAACCCTGGTTAAGAACCACTGATGTAGACTAAGTTTATCTGGCTGACTTTGTCTAAAATGATAGTTCAAGTTATTTTTCACACTACTTTATTTCACTCTTGTTCGCTAGTTAGCAAGGTAGAAGCTAACACTCTTAGCAAGGTTGAGATGCATCCTCCCTCCACATGTCCAACATCAAGTCTTTAAATACTGTCCTATCACAGATGTGCTGACATAAAGACGAGGTCCACTTTGCAAAATGAGCAAGTATTCATGTTTTTAACAAGAATAAGAGGAAATATCCTCACACTTTACATGTTAGCACTGGTGTTGTTTTTGTGAGTCACCCACAACAACACGAGTGATGACGTCACAACTATTGTCCACTTAAATAATTGTTTGCAACAAATGTTAATGTTGACTGATGGTTGCAGTCCTAGTCAACATAACCAGGGAGATGTTAATGTTGACTAATGGTTGCAGTCCTAGTCAACATAACCAGGCAGATGTTAATGTTGACTGATGGTTGCAGTCCTAGTCAACATAACCAAGGAGATGTTAATGTTGACTACTGGTTGCAGTCCTAGTCAACATAACCAGGGAGATGTTAATGTTGACTAATGGTTGCAGTCCTAGTCAACATAACCAGGGAGATGTTAATGTTGACTGATGGTTGCAGTCCTAGTCAACATAACCAGGGAGATGTTAATGTTGACTAATGGTTGCAGTCCTAGTCAACATAACCAGGGAGATGTTAGTGTTGACTAATGGTTGCAGTCCTAGTCAACATAACCAGGGAGATGTTAATGTTGACTGATGGTTGCAGTCCTAGTCAACATAACCAGGGAGATGTTAATGTTGACTGATGGTTGCAGTCCTAGTCAACATAACCAGGGAGATGTTAATGTTGACTGATGGTTGCAGTCCTAGTCAACATAACCAGGGAGATGTTAATGTTGACTAATGGTTGCAGTCCTAGTCAACATAACCAGGGAGATGTTAATGTTGACTAATGGTTGCAGTCCTAGTCAACATAACAGGGAGATGTTAATGGCGTGGTCGGCGTGCCTCCTGCAGGAATAGGGTGTATGGCCCGGCCTCGAAGGCAGCGGCAGGTGAGTAGATTGCCCAGCTGGGGCTGGTTATCTAATCACCTGTCGAACTTATTAGCAGCAGCCGGTCGAGACACGTTGTTGGAGTTGGAGCAGAGCAAAACACATACTGGAGAGCAGAGACACGCCGGACTGAAAAGTCTGAGATATATACGGCTGTATGTCAATAAAAGACTTGATCCAACCTGACTAACGGGCTCACCAAGATCTGTCGTCATCAGGAGAAGACACCACAAGAGGGAAACCTCTACAGAGATATTTCACTAGTTTGCTTTGTCACTTATTAGCCATATCATGCAAAGTTAGTAATTAGTCTATTTATACCTGCATTGTCCTTTCCATCCTTACACTTTCCATCATTGTAACTGAGCTACTGTGTTGAACAATTTCCCTTTTGGATCATTAAAGTTTGTCTAAGTCTCAGTCTCAGTCTAAGTCGCCGTGGATGTTTTGTCCTTTGGATTGGTTTAGCATCTTCAATGCACAAAATGAATATTGTTCATATCATGCTTCGGACCTGTTGTGGCTTCATGTTGTGTTGTATTGATGTCTGAATATTGTTCATATCATGCTTCTGACCTGTTGTGGCTTCGTGTTATGTTGTATTAATGTCTGAATATTGTTCATATTATGCTTCTGACCTGTTGTGACTGCGTGTTGTGTTGTATTAATGTCTGAATATTGTTCATATCATGCTTCTGACCTGTTGTGACTGCGTGTTGTGTTGTATTAATGTCTGAATATTGTTCATATCATGCTTCTGACCTGTTGTGTTGTATTAATGTCTGAATATTGTTCATATCATGCTTCTGACCTGTTGTGGCTTCATGTTGTGTTGTATTAATGTCTGAATATTGTTCATATCATGCTTCTGAGGAGTTGTGGCTTCATGTTGTGTTGTATTAATGTCTGAATATTGTTCATATCATGCTTCTGAGGAGTTGTGGCTTCATGTTGTGTTGTATTAATGTCTGAATATTGTTCATATCATGCTTCTGATGAGTTGTGGCTTCATGTTGTGTTGTATTAATGTCTGAATATTGTTGATATCATGCTTCTGACCAGTTGTTGCTTCATGTTGTGTTGTATTAATGTCTGAATTTTGTTCATATCATGCTTCTGACCTGTTGTGGCTTCATGTTGTGTTGTATTAATGTCTGAATATTGTTCATATCATGCTTCTGACCTGTTGTAGCTTCATGTTGTGTTGTATTAATGTCTGAATATTGTTCATATCTTGCTTCTGACCAGTTGTGGCTTCATGTTGTGTTGTATTAATGTCTGAATATTGTTCATATCATGCTTCTGACCTGTTGTGGCTTCATGTTGTGTTGTATTGATGTCTGAATATTGTTCATATCATGCTTCTGACCTGTTGTGGCTTCGTGTTGTGTTGTATTAATGTCTTAATATTGTTGATATCATGCTGCTGACCTGTTGTGGCTTCATGTTGTGTTGTATTAATGTCTGAATATTGTTCATATCATGCTTCTGATGAGTTGTGGCTTCATGTTGTGTTGTATTAATGTCTGAATATTGTTCATATCATGCTTCTGACCTGTTGTGGCTTCATGTTGTGTTGTATTAATGTCTGAATATTGTTCATATCATGCTTCTGAGGAGTTGTGGCTTCATGTTGTGTTGTATTAATGTCTGAATATTGTTCATATCATGCTTCTGACCTGTTGTGACTTCATGTTGTGTTGTATTTAGGTTGTGTCACTTTCTGTGTGTTCAGTTAGAGAATTGTGAATAGTGTTTAGGGTTAAATCCTCCTGGTTGTGTGTGTTGGTGTTGGAGGAACTTGCAAGGACTGAAGTGCTGACAAAGACGCCGTGCCTGAATGCACCGTCAGTGAGGTTGAGTTCTGGGTTCTGGCTGTGAAGACTGGAGGGATTCTGTTCTGTTCTGCTGCCCTAAAAAGCTGCAATCATCGATTTTCCGCGGTTTTCTCCTGAACACGTGGTCCAGTAATCAGGGCTCCCTTCCCCACCAGATCGATCACTATTGATCCGCCAGGCTGAGGTGTGTGTGTGTGTGTGTGTGTGTGTGTGTGTGTGTGTGTGTGTGTGTGTGTGTGTGTGTGTGTGTGTGTGTGTGTGTGTGTGTGTGTGTGTGTGTGTGTGTGTGTGTGTGTGTGTGTGTGTGTGTGTGTGTGTGTGTGTGTGTGTGTGTGCAAGGTTGGAGCGTGCTTTATGACAGTTGAAGAAGAAAGGGTGTAGTAGTGGGAGAAGATGTCCTCCACATACAGTACATGTCTACAGAAGATGTCCTCCACATAGAGTACATGTCTAGTAGTGGGAGAAGGAAGAGTCCATGTTTGAGTCCATGTGTCAGCAGGAAGAAGAGGACAGAAGATTTGATTGAAGACTTTCCAAGAAGAAGAGTAAGGAGATGTGATCAATATGGACGTAGAAGAAGAGAGGAGGCTACGCCGGATAGTCGAACCTCAGATTCAGGAGGAACAGTGTGGTTTTCGTCCTGGTCGTGGAACTGTGGACCAGCTCTATACTCTGGGCAGGGTCCTTGAGGGTGCATGGGAGTTTGCCCAACCAGTCTACATGTGCTTTGTGGACTTGGAGAAGGCATTCGACCGTGTACCCCGGGAAGTCCTGTGGGGAGTGCTCAGAGAGTATGGGGTAACGGACTGTCTGATTGTGGCAGTTCGCTCCCTGTATGATCAGTGTCAGAGCTTGGTCCGCATTGCCGGCAGTAAGTCGGACACGTTTCCAGTGAGGGTTGGACTCCGCCAAGGCTGCCCTTTGTCACCCATTCTGTTCATAACTTTTATGGACAGAATTTCTAGGTGCAGTCAAGGCGTTGAGGGGATCTGGTTTGGTGGCTGCAGGATTAGGTCTCTGCTATTTGCAGATGATGTGGTCCTGATGGCTTCCTCCGGCCAAGATCTTCAGCTCTCACTGGATTGGTTCGCAGCCGAGTGTGAAGCGACTGGGATGGGAATCAGCACCTCCAAGTCCGAGTCCATGGTTCTCGCCCGGAAAAGGGTGGAGTGCCATCTCCGGGTTGGGGAGGAGATCTTGCCCCAAGTGGAGGAGTTCAAGTACCTCGGAGTCTTGTTCACGAGTGAGGGAAGAGTGGATCGTTAGATCGACAGGCGGATCGGTGCGGCATCTTCAGTAATGCGGACGCTGTATCGATCCGTTGTGGTGAAGAAGGAGCTGAGCCGGAAGGCAAAGCTCTCGATTTACCGGTCGATCTACGTTCCCATCCTCACCTATGGTCATGAGCTTTGGGTCATGACCGAAAGGACAAGATCACGGGTACAAGCGGCCGAAATGAGTTTCCTCCGCCGAGTGGCGGGGCTCTCCCTTAGAGATAGGGTGAGAAGCTCTGTCATCCGGGGGGAGCTCAAAGTAAAGCCGCTGCTCCTCCACATCGAGAGGAGCCAGATGAGGTGGTTCGGGCATCTGGTCAGGATGCCACCCGAACGCCTCCCTAGGGAGGTGTTTAGGGCACGTCCGACCGGTAGGAGACCACGAGGAAGACCCAGGACACGCTGGGAAGACTATCTCTCCCGGCTGGCCTGGGAACGCCTCGGGATCCCCCGGGAGGAGCTGGATGAAGTGGCTGGGGAGAGGGAAGTCTGGGCTTCCCTGCTTAAGCTGCTGCCCCCGCGACCCGACCTTGGATAAGCGGAAGAAGATGGATGGATGGATGGATGGAAGAAGAGTAAGGAGATATGGATGTGTTTGCATCTCCATCTTCTTTTGTTTTCTCAATTGTTTTCATTGCCCTCAGATTGATAGCCTCCCTTATTGATTGATAGCCTCCCTTATTGATTGATTTCATGGAACGTTTATTCAATTGGTGCAACTTTGCCAGAATCTCCTGCGGCCGTCTGCACGCCAACTCAATGGTCCCTAATGTAATGACCAGTGCTAATATAGTCACCAATTAATATTAATATAGTCATCATTTAATGTTAATATAGTCATCATTTAATATGTTTTCAACTACTTTGGGCTTGCGGCCATTTCAGGATGCCAACACCATTCGGCTTCTCCTCCTTTCCCATCCCAGCCTCCGCCATGTGACGTTTACCTGCAGGGTCAGCACATATTGCAGATAATCAATAGTTGTATTTGAAATGCTGGCCCTGGACAATGAATAGGACCGCAGGGAAGTGAGAGAGGGAGCTTCTCATTAAAGCGTCCTCTCTGGAGAGCAGAAGCAAAGCCTTAGCAGCCTCATTACCAAATGGGCCTTGCTGACGTCCTACATGGCGTCCACTTGTCTTCATGTGTCAACAACACCCGCTATGAAGTCATGACCTCCTTCTGTGCACGCCATCATTTAGGACTTGCCGCTCCCTACGATGGCAGCATTGAGGGCCACAGGCCAATGCTTAGTCAAACTTCTTGCACTGAGGGCCACATACTGAAAAATCAAAGAAGAATGATATTTCTAGATACTTTTTTTAAATGAACAAGTCTGTTGTGTGCATAAATGTATACAGCAATGCTGTCAAAAATATCAACCACAAAATCCTGCATCTACACCAATGAATCACACAATTGATTAGTTTATCCGCGGATGGTTAGCTGGTGTCTATGGCAAGGACCAAGGTTGTTATATCCTGCTAAAGCATCCATCAGCACTAACATGCTGTGCTCAATCCTCCATTGGCCTCCAAAATACAACCTGACTGGACTTTAGACTACAAGCAAAGTTTTGAGCAAACAAATGACTGTCAAGACTTGGTCCTGGATCTTTGCTTTTCCGGGATGCAACGGAAAGTTGGCTCGGGCGAGACGGGAATGAAGGTACATGATTTATTAATACATCAAAAAAAAGTACAAACGAAAAGCGCGCACAGTGGCGGAGAATAAACTATGAAACCAAAAAGACTATAAACATGGAACAAAAACTTACTTGGCTTGGACAAAAATAGTTGCTTGAGGAATGGACATGGAAAGAATGGACAGAGCATAAATGTGGTGAGGTCGTCAGGACGAACAACAGAAAATGAAAAGCTTAAATAACAGACATGATTAACGAAAGCAGGTGCGTGACTCAAAACGTGAAACAGGTGCGCGACGTGACAGGTGAAAACTAATGGTTGCTATGGTGACAAACAAGAGTGCACAATGAGTCCAAACGTGGAACAGGTGAAACTAATGGGTAATCATGCAAACAAGACAAGGGAGTGAAAAGCCAGAAACTAAACAAAACATGACTTCAAACAAAACATGATTACACAGACATGACAATGACATGCAAACAAATGAAATTGCATTTGTGCACAAATATTGTGGTCTTTTTTTCCAGGTCATTTCATTCAGGCAAGCGAGTAAATAAATAATCATCATGATTTGTCATTCATTCTTAAGTGGTTTAAAAAAGAAAGCACTAATTCAAAGAAAAAGTTTTCTGTTATTTTTGTCATCTGTTTTCCCCGTTTTGGCCGTTTTTGAATGTGTATTTGTTGTGTGTGCCATGCAAATGTGAAAACTACACAATAAAAATACTTCTCTCTCTCAGTTGTTCTCACTGGACATTTTATTAGGCACACCTGCACAATCCAATTACAAACCCCGTTTCCATATGAGTTGAGAAATTGTGTTAGATGTAAATATAAACGGAATACAATGATTTGCAAATCATTTTCAAGCCATATTCAGTTGAATATGCTACAAAGACAACATATTTGATGTTCAAACTCATTAAAAAAAAAAAATTTTGCAAATAATCATTAACTTTAGAATTTGATGGCAGCAACACGTGACAAAGAAGTTGGGAAAGGTGGCAATAAATACTGATAAAGTTGAGGAATGCTCATCAAACACTTATTTGGAACATCCCACAGGTGTGCAGGCTAATTGGGAACAGGTGGGTGCCATGATTGGGTATAAAAGTAGATTCCATGAAATGCTCAGACATTCACAAACAAGGATGGGGCGAGGGTCACCACTTTGTCAACAAATGCCTGAGCAAATTGTTGAACAGTTTAAGAAAAACCTTTCTCAACCAGCTATTGCAAGGAATTTAGGGATTTCACCATCTGCGGTCCATAATATCATCAAAAGGTTCAGAGAATGTGGAGAAGTCACTGCACGTAAGCGGCATGGCCGGAAACCAACATTGAATGACCGTGACCTTCCATCCCTCAGACGGCACTGTATCAAAAACCCACATCAATCTCTAAAGGATATCACCACATGGGCTCAGGAACACTTCAGAAAACCACTGTCACTAAATACAGTTGGTCGCTACATCTGTAAGTGCAAGTTAAAGCTCTACTATGCAAAGCCAAAGCCATTTATCAACAACACCCAGAAACGCCGCCGGCTTCTCTGGGCTCGAGATCATCTAAGATGGACTCATGCAAAGTGGAAAAGTGTTCTGTGGTCTGACGAGTCCACATTTCAAATTGTTTTTGGAAATATTCGACATCGTGTCATCCGGACCAAAGGGGAAGCGAACCATCCAGACTGTTATAGGCGCAAAGTGTAAAAGCCAGCATGTGTGATGGTATGGGGGTGTATTAGTGGCCAAGACATGGGTAACTTACACATCTGTGAAGGCACCATTAATGCTGAAAGATACATACAGGTTTTGGAACAACATATGCTGCCATCTAAGCGCCGTCTTTTTCATGGACGCCCCTGCTTATTTCAGCAAGACAATGCCAAGCCACATGCAGCACGTGTTACAACGGCGTGGCTTCGTTAAAAAAAGAGTGCGGGTACTTTCCTGGCCCGCCTGCAGTCCAGACCTGTCTCCCATCGAAAATGTGTGGCGCATTATGAAGCGTAAAATACGACAGCGGAGACCCCGGACTGTTGAACGACTGAAGCTCTACATAAAACAAGAATGGGAAATAATTCCACTTTCGAAGCTTCAACAATTAGTTTCCTCAGTTCCCAATCGTTTATTGAGTGTTGTTAAAAGAAAAGGTGATGTAACACAGTGGTGAACATGCCCTTTCCCAACTACTTTGTCACGTGTTGCTGGCATCAAATTCTAAAGTTAATTATTATTTGCAAAAAAAATAAAGTTTATGAGTTTGAACATCAAATATGGCTTGAAAAGGATTAGCAAATCATTGTATTCCGTTTATATTTACATCTAACACAATTTCCCAACTCATATGGAAACGGGGTTTGTAGAAAAATATGCCTTTGGGTGCTTTATCAATATGGCAACATGTTT
Organism: Nerophis lumbriciformis; assembly: GCF_033978685.3. Lineage (NCBI taxonomy): Eukaryota > Metazoa > Chordata > Actinopteri > Syngnathiformes > Syngnathidae > Nerophis > Nerophis lumbriciformis. The sequence goes on along the minus strand of NC_084566.2, from coordinate 45,179,444 downwards.
ATTTATGTTATTATTATTATTATTATTGTCAAGTTGTAGAGTTTGCAGTGGTCATGTAATATTTTATCTCTCAATGTGATGCACTCAAAACTACAATACTGCATGCTAACTGTAATATGTAACATGTGTACTGTGTTTGGGTAAAGTGTGCACCAGAAGGAAGAGAGAGAAGAAAGTCAGTTTGGAGTGAAGATGAATCTCTTTGAAAGTTCATCTCATTTCATTGATGGTCAAATGGATGATCTGCACATGTCAAATAAGACCACAATGCAGGCCACACTTGTGTGTGTGTGTGTGTGTGTGTGTGTGTGTGTGTGTGTGTGTGTGTGTGTGTGTGTGTGTGTGTGTGTGTGTGTGTGTGTGTGTGTGTGTGCAGACGGTGAACTAACCGCACCGTGCTGCTGCTAGTGGAGGTCTGCAGGACGGAGGGCTGAGGTGGGGCTTTGTGTGCGGTGAGGCGGGCCCTCTCTCGCCCTGGACGGACTACTGCAGGCGAGAAAGAGTTTGTTGTCAATCACTGTGTGTCACACATCTACGCTTCTTGATAGTATTGATGAGATGCTGTAGTAGAAGACCCTCCCACCTGCACCCACCATCAGCCCGCCGCACAAATGCCCCAAATTGATGAAGGGTTGTATTATTTGCAACATTCCTTGGAGTGGTGAATGGAAAGTGTGTCTGGGTAATGGCTCGTATCGTCTATAAAAACTCTCGTCTTATTGGCTTTTCTTTTTTATGCTTTCTCCGTTTTTCCTTAGCGTTTCTTTCAATACAAATTAAGATTGAAACGGCTCATTTGGCCCCAGAGATGTCCATGTCAGCTAATATTCTAAATGCACATCCAAAAAGTGTCAACACCCAATAGGGCTGTGAATCTTTGGGTGTCCCACGATTCGATTCAATGTCGATTCTTGGGGTCACGATTCCATTCAAAATCGATTTTTTTTCGATTCAACGCGATTCTCGATTCCAAAAGGATATTTTCCCGATTGAAAAGGATTGTCTATTGATTGAATACATTTATTTATTTATTTATCATTGAATACATAGGATTTGAGCAGGATCTACCCCAGTCTGCTGACATGCAAGCAGAGTCAAAAGCTTTTATAATTGTAAAGGACAATGTTTTATCAACTGATTGCAATAATGTACATTTGTTTGAACTATTAAATGAAGCAAAAATATGAATTCTTTTATCTTTGTGCAAATATTGGACACAGTGTGTTGTCAAGCTTATGAGATGTGATGCAAGTGTAAGCCACTGTGACACTATTCTTCTTTTTTATAAATGTCTAATGATAATGTCAATGAGGGATTTTTAATCACTGCTATGTTGAAATTGTAACTAATATTGATACTGTTGTTGATAATATTCATTTTTGTTGCTTTGTTGTGTGTGGTGTTTGTGTCTCCTCTCAATTGTTCTGTTTATTGCACTTCTGAGTGTTGCTGGCTCGGCTTTGCTTTTGGAGTTGGATTGCATTGTTATGGTATTGCTGTGGATTGTTTTGTTGGATTGATTCATTTAAAAAAAAATTAAATTAAATCAAATTTCAAAACTAAATAAATAAATAAATAGATAAATAAAAAATCGATTTTTAAAAAAGAGAATCGATTCTGAATCGCACAAGGTGAGAATCGCGATTGAAATTCAAATCGATTTTTTTCCCACACCCCTAATACCCAAATTAAAACATATATGTGTGCAACAAAATTGACAATAGGTAAACTATAATTGGTGCAGGTTTGGGTTTTACATTTTCTAACAACAAGAATACACAACATTATTTAAAAAAAAAAAAAAAAAGAAAGAAATAACTAACAGATATACACATTATTCATGATCTTTTGGGCTCTTAAAGAGTAACAGAGAATTAAATTGTAAAAAGTAATACAAAATGATTGAATTTAATGGAACTGTTCCAAGTAATGATATAGAAAACTAATATGATGGAGAAATAAATGAAAGATAATATGCACAAAAGTGAATGTAAGGTCCTGATGCCTGTTCCAAATAACCATAGAGAACTCATTTGACAGAGAAATAAACTCAAATTAAAAAATATTTGCACAAAAGTTATTCAATTGAATGCACCTTTTTGCTATACCTCTTCCAATAAAGGACTTAAATCATCAAACGGCGTTGAATGAAAAGACCTAACTGTAATAAACTTGCTGTATTTTACTGATGCCCACATGGAGTCAGAGCCTTTACTTTGACAGGCACAGGAAGTGTTGAGCTGACTCCACATTCAGAAGGTGAAATTAGAAATGAATCCAAATGACATGCAAAGTGTGAAGTCATTTGCTGCATATGAAGTCATGTCAGAATTTGCTGCACATGAAGTCATGTCAGAATCACAATTATCTCAAAATATTATTTTCTGTTCACGTCATGAAAGTTCATGCAAATATTTGATTAAAGGGTTGTTTTGCTACGGAACTCTGCCAAGGTCGGCCTTATATACTCACACATATATATATATATATATATATATATATATATATATATATTTTATAGTCACATGGCCATGATCATGTGTGTTTAGAGGGACAGGAAGTAGACACAGATGTGTTGGTCCACAGCCAGACGTCAAATATATTACATTATATTATATATATATATATATATATATATATATATATATATACAGTGGTGGTCAAAAGTGTGCATACACATGTAAAGAACATCATGTCATGGCTGTCTTGACTTTACAATAATTTCTATTTGTTTGTGATGTAGTGATTGGAGCACATACTTGTTGGTCACAAAAAACGTTCATGAAGTTTGCTTCTTTGATGAATTTATTATGGCTCTACTGAAAATGTGAGGGTGAAAAGTATACATACAGCAATGTTAATATTTGCTTACATGTCCCTTGGCAAGTTGACCTGCAATAAGGCGCTTTTGGTAGCCATCCACAAGCTTCTGCTTGACCACTAAATGTGTTGCTTTTCTCACATGGACTTGTTTCTTCAGCATTGTCCACACCTTTAAGTCAGGACTTTGGGAAGGCCATTCTAAAACCTTCATTCTAGCCTGATTTAGCCATTCCTTGACCACTTTTGACATCATTGTCCTGTTGGAACACCCAACTGCGCCCAAGACCCAACCTCCGGGCTGATGATTTTAGCTTGTCTTGAAGAATTTGGAGCTAATCCTCCTTTTTCATTGTCCCATTTAAAGCAGCAGTTGTATTGGCAGCAAAACAGGCCCAGAGCATAATACTATTTCAGTGCCCCTCCTGACAATCTCCCGGGGAAACCATTCCCCCGAAATTGTCCCGATTTTCACCCGGGCAACAACATTAAGGGTGTGGTGTGATGTCACTGCCTTTAACGTCCTCTACAACCTGTCGTCGTGTTCGCTTCTTCACCATACAAACAGCGTGCCCGCCCAGTCACATGTTGTATGAGGCTTCTGCAGACACACGTAAGTGACTGCAAGGCATACTTGGTCAACAGCCATACAGGTCACACTGAGGGTGGCCATATAAACAACTTTAACACTCTTACTAATATGCGCCACACTGTGAACCCACACCAAACTAGAATGACAAACACATAATGGGAGAACATCCGCACAGTAACACAACATAAACACAACAGAACAAATACCCAGAACCCCTTGCAGCCCTAACTCTTCCGGGCTGCAATATACAACCGCGCTACCACCAAACTCCGACCCCCCCCCCCCCCCCCCACTCCGCCCACCTCAACCGAAGCACGGAGGGGGGAGGGGGGGGTTGATGTGTGGGGGCGCAGGTTTGGGGGGGGGCGGAGTTTGGTGGTAGCGCGGTTGTATATTGCAGCCCGGAAGAGTTAGGGCTGCAAGGGGTTCTGGGTATTTGTTCTGTTGTGCTACGGTGCGGATGTTCTCCCGAAATGTGTTTGTCATTCTTCTTTGGTGTGGGTTCACAGTGTGGCGCATATTAGTAAGAGTGTTACAGTTGTTTATACGGCCACCCTCAGTGTGACCTGTATGGCTGTTGACCAAGTATGCGTTGCATTCACTTACGTGTGTCTGCAGAAGCCTCATACAACATGTGACTGGGCCGGCACGCTGTTTGTATGGTGAAGAAGCGAACACGACGACAGGTTGTAGAGGACATTAAAGGCAGTGACATCATGACAGGTTGTAGAGGACATTAAAGGCAGTGACATCATGACAGGTTGTAGAGGACATTAAAGGCAGTGACATCATGACAGGTTGTAGAGGACATTAAAGGCAGTGACATCATGACAGGTTGTAGAGGACATTAAAGGCAGTGACATCATGACAGGTTGTAGAGGACGTTAAAGGCAGTGACATCATGACAGGTTGTAGAGGACGTTAAAGGCAGTGACATCACACCACGCCCTTAATGTTGTTGTCCGGGTGGAAATCGGGACGAATTCGGGGGAATGGTTGCCCCTGGAGATTGTTGGGAGGAGCACTGAAATTAGTGAGTCTCCCGGAAAAATCGTGATGGTTGGCAAGTATGTTGCTAGGGTGGGAGAACATTCAAAGAAGGTGAATTCATTCAAAAGTGCATGTTAGATTTTTTAAGAAATCTTTTCTTGCGACCCAGCCTCATTCAGTTTCTGCATCCAGTGGCCCCCAGGTCTATTGACTTTGAGACCCCTGGTTTAGATCAGGGACAGGAAGTAGACATGTGTGTTTAGAGGGACAGGAAGTAGACAAGGTATGAAGTAGACAAGGTATGAAGTAGACAAGGTATGAAGTAGACAAGGTATGAAGTAGACAAGGTATGAAGTAGACAAGGTATGAAGTAGACAAGGTATGAAGTAGACAAGGTATGAAGTAGACAAGGTATGAAGTAGACAAGGTATGAAGTAGACAAGGTATGAAGTGCTGGTCTACAGCCAGACGTAGAATAAGGAGGAGGAAATCAGGAAAGAAGCGCAACAAAGAGAGCAGAAGAGAGGAAATCAATAGCGAGTCAGATAAGCCTGAAGGATGTAGACTCACTATAGTCACACATAAAGACTTGTTACAAGACTCACTATAGTCACACATAAAGACTTGTTACAAGACTCACTATAGTCACACATAAAGACTTGTTACAAGACTCACTATAGTCACACATAAAGACTTGTTACAAGACTCACTATAGTCACACATAAAGACTTGTTACAAGACTCACTATAGTCACACATAAAGACTTGTTACAAGACTCACTATAGTCACACATAAAGACTCACTATAGTCACACATAAAGACTTGTTACAAGACTCACTATAGTCACACATAAAGACTATAGTCACACATAAAGACTTGTTACAAGACTCACTATAGTCACACATAAAGACTCTCTATAGTCACACATAAAGACTTGTTACAAGACTCACTATAGTCACACATAAAGACTTGTTACAAGACTCACTATAGTCACACATAAAGACTCTCTATAGTCACACATAAAGACTTGTTACAAGACTCACTATAGTCACACATAAAGACTCACTATAGTCACACATAAAGACTCTCTATAGTCACACATAAAGACTTGTTACAAGACTCACTATAGTCACACATAAATACTTGTTACAAGACTCACTATAGTCACACATAAAGACTCTCTATAGTCACACATAAAGACTTGTTACAAGACTCACTATAGTCACACATAAAGACTTGTTACAAGACTCTCTATAGTCACACATAAAGACTTGTTACAAGACTCACTATAGTCACACATAAAGACTCTCTATAGTCACACATAAAGACTTGTTACAAGACTCACTATAGTCACACATAAAGACTCTCTATAGTCACACATAAAGACTTGTTACAAGACTCACTATAGTCACACATAAAGACTCTCTATAGTCACACATAAAGACTTGTTACAAGACTCACTATAGTCACACATAAAGACTCTATAGTCACACATAAAGACTCACTATAGTCACACATAAAGACTCTCTATAGTCACACATAAAAACTTGTTACAAGACTCACTATAGTCACACATAAATACTTGTTACAAGACTCACTATAGTCACACATAAAGACTCTCTATAGTCACACATAAAGACTTGTTACAAGACTCACTATAGTCACACATAAAGACTTGTTACAAGACTCACTATAGTCACACATAAAGACTTGTTACAAGACTCACTATAGTCACACATAAAGACTTGTTACAAGACTCTCTATAGTCACACATAAAGACTTGTTACAAGACTCACTATAGTCACACATAAAGACTCTCTATAGTCACACATAAAGACTTGTTACAAGACTCACTATAGTCACACATAAAGACTCTCTATAGTCACACATAAAGACTTGTTACAAGACTCACTATAGTCACACATAAAGACTCTCTATAGTCACACATAAAGACTTGTTACAAGACTCACTATAGTCACATAAAGACTCTATAGTCACACATAAAGACTCACTATAGTCACACATAAAGACTCTCTATAGTCACACATAAAGACTTGTTACAAGACTCACTATAGTCACACATAAATACTTGTTACAAGACTCACTATAGTCACACATAAAGACTCTCTATAGTCACACATAAAGACTTGTTACAAGACTCACTATAGTCACACATAAAGACTTGTTACAAGACTCACTATAGTCACACATAAAGACTTGTTACAAGACTCACTATAGTCACACATAAAGACTTGTTACAAGACTCACTATAGTCACACATAAAGACTTGTTACAAAACTCACTATAGTCACACATAAATACTCTATAGTCACACATAAAGACTCTCTATAGTCACACATAAAGACTTGTTACAAGACTCACTATAGTCACACATAAAGACTTGTTACAAGACTCACTACAGTCACACATAAAGACTCTATAGTCACACATAAAGACTCACTATAGTCACACATAAAGACTCTCTATAGTCACACATAAAGACTTGTTACAAGACTCACTATAGTCACACATAAAGACTCTCTATAGTCACACATAAAGACTTGTTACAAGACTCACTATAGTCACACATAAAGACTTGTTACAAGACTCACTATAGTCACACATAAAGACTTGTTACAAGACTCACTATAGTCACACATAAAGACTCTATAGTCACACATAAAGACTCTCTATAGTCACACATAAAGACTTGTTACAAGACTCACTATAGTCACACATAAAGACTCACTATAGTCACACATAAAGACTTGTTACAAGACTCAGTATAGTCTTAGACCAGTGACGTGCGGTGAGGTTGATGGCTGGTGAGGCACTGACTTCATCACAGTCAGATTTACAAACATATGAACCCTAAAGAGTATCTTATTCACCATTTGATTGGCAGCAGTTAACGGGTTATGTTTAAAAGCTGAATTGGGGGTTAAATCACCAAAAATGATTCCCGGGCGCGGCGCCGCTGCTGCCCACTGCTCCCCTCACCTCCCAGGGGGTGATCAAGGGGATGGGTCAAATGCAGAGGACAAATGTCATTACACCTAGTGTGTGTGTGACAATCATTGCTACTTTAACTTAACTTTAACTTTACACATACAAACTGTAGCACACAAAAAAGCACATTTAATAAAAAAACGTTATTATGGTCTTACCTTTACTTATAAAATAAATCCATGAGCCGCTATTGTGCTGGATTAATGAACCCCCTGACGAGAGTGTTATATCAACTAAAGCCCTCACTTCAACTTTCCACGTGCAAGATTGAATCTATTTAAAAAAGTGTAACCGAGGGTTTATAAATGTGGCCTATACTGTATGAAACTACAAAATAACAAACACGGAGACTCCAGTTTACACGAGGACCACTTTATTTACCTTCTTTCAAAAACTTCCGCTCCACTCCAACGTGTCGTCACTTCCGCTCTAAGCGCCTTCAAAATAAGAGCTCAAGGCATATACTGTATAACAGCGCATAACAGGAACTTAACATCACAAAGAGGAAAGCCCATAAAAATAGGCTACAAAAGTTATTTAATAAGAAGCCAAAAAGTGCAAAAACAATAATGTTTGTGTTGGAGGAGTTGTGAATTAGGTACACCTGCAGTCTGCAGGTGTACCTAATGTTGTGGCTCTACAGTCATTCACAACTCCTCCAACACGAACATTATTGTTTTTGCACTTTTTGGCTTCTTATGAAATAACTTTTTTAAATAGATTCAATCTTGCACGTGGAAAGTTTAAGTGTGTGTGTTACGGCTACTCTTGCGTTCAAAAAGTTCGAAAAAATAAAAATAAAGTAATGCAGAGTAGTCCTGAGGAGGAGGTGTTTGACTCACTAAATTCCTTAATAAGCACTCGCGGAGATATGTCGAGATTCCAAATGATCATAATTTATTTTCACAAACAAAACATATTGTCCGTGGTTGACTTTCAAAATAATCAAAATAACTTATTTAGTGTGGCTTCAATATAATTTAGCGTGGCTTCCAAATACTTTAGCGGTAAACAAACTGTTTCACTCCTGACTCCTTCAACATGATAGACAGACAAACTGTCCCGTCTTCTTAATTATAGGAGGAGGAAGTGGCTCACCTGTAGGAGCGAGAGCAGCTGAAGACAATCAGTCAATCACAATGAAATATAAAACATCCAATAATTCATCAACATCATCATTGACATTATTTGATTTCATTGTCAAAACAATTAATAAATAAATAATATAGATAGGCTCCAACAGTGGGCTTTAGTTGATATGTCAGCGGTTGCCTTGCATTCTACAGCGGGGGTGCAGGAGGCAGGATTACTGCGAGCCTCAGCCAGTGCGTCTTTTGCAGCCATTTTATGATCGCTCAGCACAAGAAATACTTGACACACATACAGTTGTTGACAAAATACACTGTACATTATATACCTCAGCTAACTAAACTATGGAAATGTATAATATAATTCATATAGCAATACAGTCTCACTGCACAGCAGGCCAGCAGTTAGTCGCGTCATTGCGCAATCCATGTTGAGGCACTGAGTGACGTGCCTCAACTGGCTGCTGATCACCGCACCGTCTCTGCTCAGTATTTGAACGGCAAATGTGAAAATTCCGCGATTTTGAATAAAAAATAATCTAAAACGGGTGAAGTTAAATGGAAAATAACTTTATAGTATAATCACTGGATACATATAACAATTTAATTAAAAAAAAATATTCTTAAATTTTTTTTGTTTTCGTGATGGCAGGTGAGGCCCTGCCTCACCTGCCTCTAGTGACTGCACGTCACTGGTTTGAATGGGCACTATGTTTACTTGGTACTATGTTTACTTAGCACTATGTTTAAATGGGCACTATGTTTACTGGGTACTATGTTTACTTGGTACTATGTTTACTTGGTGCTATGTTTAAAAGGGCACTATGTTTACTGGGTACTATGTTTACTTGGCACTATGTTTACTGGGTACTATGTTTACTTGGTACTATGTTTACATGGGCACTATGTTTACTTGGTACTATGTTTACTTGGTACTATGTTTACTGGGTACTATGTTTACTTGGTACTATGTTTACTGGGTACTATGTTTACTTAGTACTATGTTTACTTAGTACTATGTTTACATGGCACTATTTTACATGGCATTATGTTTACTTGGCAGGATGTGTTTCCAAAGCACTTCCAGGTCCTTCTGTCTTTAGTGAAGTGAATTATATTTATATAGCGCTTTTTTCTAGTGACTCAAAGCGATTTATAGTGAAAGCCAACATCTAAGTTCCATTTAAAGCAGTGTGGGTGGCACTGGGAGTAAAGTGTCTTGCCCAAGGACACAACGGCAGTGACTAAGATGGCGGAAGCGGGGATCGAACATGGAACCCTCAAGTTGTGGTTCCCCACAACTGTTAACTTTAGTGTAGTGTGGTCCCCACAACTGTTAACTTTAGTGTAGTGTGGTCCCCACAACTGTTAACTTTAGTGTAGTGTGGTCCCCACAACTGTTAACTTTAGTGTAGTGTGGTCCCCACAACTGTTCACTTTAGTGTAGTGTGGTCCCCACAACTGTTAACTTTAGTGTAGTGTGGTCCCCACAACTGTTAACTTTAGTGTAGTGTGGTCCCCACAACTGTTCACTTCAGTGTAGTGTGGTCCCCACAACTGTTAACTTTAGTGTAGTGTGGTCCCCACAACTGTTCACTTTAGTGTAGTGTGGTCCCCACAACTGTTAACTTTAGTGTAGTGTGGTCCCCACAACTGTTAACTTTAGTGTAGTGTGGTCCCCACAACTGTTAACTTTAGTGTAGTGTGGTCCCCACAACTGTTCACTTTAGTGTAGTGTGGTCCCCACAACTGTTAACTTTAGTGTAGTGTGGTCCCCACAACTGTTCACTTTAGTGTAGTGTGGTCCCCACAACTGTTAACTTTAGTGTAGTGTGGTCCCCACAACTGTTCACTTTAGTGTAGTGTGGTCCCCACAACTGTTCACTTTAGTGTAGTGTGGTCCCCACAACTGTTAACTTTAGTGTAGTGTGGTCCCCACAACTGTTCACTTTAGTGTAGTGTGGTCCCCACAACTGTTCACTTTAGTGTAGTGTGGTCCCCACAACTGTTAACTTTAGTGTAGTGTGGTCCCCACAACTGTTAACTTTAGTGTAGTGTGGTCCCCACAACTGTTCACTTTAGTGTAGTGTGGTCCCCACAACTGTTCACTTTAGTGTAGTGTGGTCCCCACAACTGTTAACTTTAGTGTAGTGTGGTCCCCACAACTGTTAACTTTAGTGTAGTGTGGTCCCCACAACTGTTAACTTTAGTGTAGTGTGGTCCCCACAACTGTTAACTTTAGTGTAGTGTGGTCCCCACAACTGTTAACTTTAGTGTAGTGTGGTCCCCACAACTGTTCACTTTAGTGTAGTGTGGTCCCCACAACTGTTAACTTTAGTGTAGTGTGGTCCCCACAACTGTTAACTTTAGTGTAGTGTGGTCCCCACAACTGTTAATCACAGACTTGCCTTTGCTTACCTAAAAGATGTTGTTGGCAGCAGATGACTTTCTGCAATGTCTTTCTTCCTCTGTCTCCCTCAGACTTATCAATTATTAAGGTGGTTATTGATCCTTTCACTGGCCTGCCTTTATCACACAGACCTGGCTGCCTTCACTCAATCAATGGCCTCTCACAGCCTGCATGTGCTGCTCTTATATGCCTTCTCACAGCAGGCTCACTGCATGTGCTGCTCTTATATGCCTTCTCACAGCAGGCTCACTGCATGTGCTGCTCTTATATTCCTTCTCACAGCAGGCTCACTGCATGTAAATAAATAAATGATAAATGGGTTGTACTTGTATAGCGCTTTTCTACCTTCAAGGTACTCAAAGCGCTTTGACACTATTTCCACATTTACCCATTCACACACACATTCACACACTGATGGAGGGAGCTGCCATGCAAGGCGCTAACCAGCACCCATCAGGAGCAAGGGTGAAGTGTCTTGCTCAGGACACAACGGACATGACGAGGTTGGTACTAGGTGGGGATTGAACCAGGGACCCTCGGGTCGCGCACGGCCACTCTCCCACTGCACCACGCCGTCCCCACATCATGTTGTTCATTACAACAACATCATGTTGTTCATTACAACAACATGATCTTCTTAACAACATCATGTTGTTCATTACAACATCATGTTGTTCATTACAACATCATGTTGTTCATTACAACACCATGTTGTTCATTACAACATTATGTTGTTCATTACAACATCATGTTGTTCATTACAACAACATCATGTTGTTCATTACAACATCATGTTGTTCATTACAACAACATCATGTTGCTCATTACAACAACATCATGTTGTTCATTACAACAACATCATGTTGTTCATTACAACAACATCATGTTGTTCATTACAACATCATGTTGTTCATTACAACAACATCATGTTGTTCATTACAACATCATGTTGTTCATTACAACATCATGTTGTTCATTACAACATCATGTTGTTCATTACAACAACATCATGTTGTTCATTACAACATCATGTTGTTCATTACAACAACATCATGTTGCTCATTACAACAACATCATGTTGTTCATTACAACAACATCATGTTGTTCATTACAACAACATCATGTTGTTCATTACAACATCATGTTGTTCATTACAACAACATCATGTTGTTCATTACAACATCATGTTGTTCATTACAACATCATGTTGTTCATTACAACATCATGTTGTTCATTACAACAACATCATGTTGTTCATTACAACATCATGTTGTTCATTACAACAACATAATGTTGTTCATTACAACAACATAATGTTGTTCATTACAACAACATCATGTTGTTCATTACAACAACATCATGTTGTTCATTACAACATCATGTTGTTCATTACAACAACATAATGTTGTTCATTACAACAACATAATGTTGTTCATTACAACAACATCATGTTGTTCATTACAACAACATCATGTTGTTCATTACAACATCATGTTGTTCATTACAACATCATGTTGTTCATTACAACATCATGTTGTTCATTGCAACATCATGTTGTTCATTACAACATAATGTTGTTCATTACAACATCATGTTGTTCATTGCAACATAATGTTGTTCATTACAACAACATTATGTTGTTCATTATAACAACATGATCTTCTTAACAACATCATGTTGTTCATTACAACATTATGTTGTTCATTACAACATCATGTTGTTCATTACAACACCATGTTGTTCATTACAACACTATGTTGTTCATTACAACATAATGTTGTTCATTACAACAACATTATGTTGTTCATTATAACAACATGATCTTCTTAACAACATCATGTTGTTCATTACAACAACATCATGTTGTTCATTACAACATCATGTTGTTCATTACAACATCATGTTGTTCATTACAATAAATAAATATATGCTTCCACATGTTTTTGTCAATTCCACTTTTGAATTGTTTGGTTAATTACGTTCTTGTCATGACATCATAGCGCCACCTGCTGTACAAGAGTGTGAGACAAAGTTCATGGAACTCCTTCACAGACTCATCACTTTGAATTTACAGTCATTTCATGCCATATTACAAGGGACTGTGATGACAGTATTTTATTGTGAAATATTATTTGTTGTGATGTTACAGTACATTGTGATGACAGTATTTTATTGTGAAATATTATTTTGTTGTGATGTTACAGTACATTGTGATGACAGTATTTTATTGTGAAATGTTATTTGTTTTAATGTTACAGTACATTGTGATGACAGTATTTTATTGTGAAATATTATTTGTTGTGATGTTACAGTACATTGTGATGACAGTATTTTATTGTGAAATATTATTTGTTGTGATGTTACAGTACATTGTGATGACAGTATTTTATTGTGAAATATTATTTGTTTTAATGTTACAGTACATTGTGATGACAGTATTTTATTGTGAAATGTTATTTGTTTTAATGTTACAGTACATTGTGATGACAGTATTTTATTGTGAAATATTATTTGTTGTGATGTTACAGTACATTGTGATGACAGTATTTTATTGTGAAATATTATTTGTTGTGATGTTACAGTACATTGTGATGACAGTATTTTATTGTGAAATATTATTTTGTTGTGATGTTACAGTACATTGTGATGACAGTATTTTATTGTGAAATATTATTTGTTGTGATGTTACAGTACATTGTGATGACAGTATTTTATTGTGAAATATTATTTGTTGTGATGTTACAGTACATTGTGTTGACAGTATTTTATTGTGAAATATTATTTGTTGTGATGTTACAGTACATTGTGATGACAGTATTTTATTGTGAAATATTATTTGTTGTGATGTTACAGTACATTGTGATGACAGTATTTTATTGTGAAATATTATTTGTTGTGATGTTACAGTACATTGTGATGACAGTATTTTATTGTGAAATATTATTTGTTGTGATGTTACAGTACATTGTGATGACAGTATTTTATTGTGAAATGTTATTTGTTGTAATGTTACAGTACATTGTGATGACAGTATTTTATTGTGAAATATTATTTGTTGTGATGTTACAGTACATTCTGATGACAGTATTTTATTGTGAAATATTATTTGTTGTGATGTTACAGTACATTCTGATGACAGTATTTTATTGTGAAATATTATTTGTTGTGATGTTACAATACATTGTGTTGACAGTATTTTATTGTGAAATATTATTTGTTGTGATGTTACAGTACATTCTGATGACAGTATTTTATTGTGAAATATTATTTGATGTGATGTTACAGTACATTGTGATGACAGTATTTTATTGTGAAATATTATTTGATGTGATGTTACAGTACATTGTGATGACAGTATTTTATTGTGAAATATTATTTGTTGTGATGTTACAGTACATTCTGATGACAGTATTTTATTGTGAAATATTATTTGATGTGATGTTTCAGTACATTGTGGTGACAGTATTTTATTGTGAAATATTATTTGTTGTGATGTTACAGTACATTGTGGAGACAGTATTTTATTGTGAAATATTATTTGTTGTGATGTTACAGTACATTGTGATGACAGTATTTTATTGTGAAATATTATTTGTTGTGATGTTACAGTACATTGTGATGACAGTATTTTATTGTGAAATATTATTTGTTGTGATGTTACAGTACATTTTGATGACAGTATTTTATTGTGAAATATTATTTGTTGTGATGTTACAGTACATTGTGTTGACAGTATTTTATTGTGAAATATTATTTGTTGTGATGTTACAGTACATTGTGATGACTGTATTTTATTGTGAAATATTATTCGTTGTGATGTTACAGTACATTGTGATGACAGTATTTTATTGTGAAATATTATTTGTTGTGATGTTACAGTACATTGTGATGACAGTATTTTATTGTGAAATATTATTTGTTGTGATGTTACAGTACATTGTGATGACAGTATTTTATTGTGAAATGTTATTTGTTGTAATGTTACAGTACATTGTGATGACAGTATTTTATTGTGAAATATTATTTGTTGTGATGTTACAGTACATTCTGATGACAGTATTTTATTGTGAAATATTATTTGTTGTGATGTTACAGTACATTCTGATGACAGTATTTTATTGTGAAATATTATTTGTTGTGATGTTACAATACATTGTGTTGACAGTATTTTATTGTGAAATATTATTTGTTGTGATGTTACAGTACATTCTGATGACAGTATTTTATTGTGAAATATTATTTGATGTGATGTTACAGTACATTGTGATGACAGTATTTTATTGTGAAATATTATTTGATGTGATGTTACAGTACATTGTGATGACAGTATTTTATTGTGAAATATTATTTGTTGTGATGTTACAGTACATTCTGATGACAGTATTTTATTGTGAAATATTATTTGATGTGATGTTTCAGTACATTGTGGTGACAGTATTTTATTGTGAAATATTATTTGTTGTGATGTTACAGTACATTGTGGAGACAGTATTTTATTGTGAAATATTATTTGTTGTGATGTTACAGTACATTGTGTTGACAGTATTTTATTGTGAAATATTATTTGTTGTGATGTTACAGTACATTGTGATGACAGTATTTTATTGTGAAATATTATTTGTTGTGATGTTACAGTACATTGTGATGACAGTATTTTATTGTGAAATATTATTTGTTGTGATGTTACAGTACATTGTGATGACAGTATTTTATTGTGAAATATTATTTGTTGTGATGTTACAGTACATTGTGATGACAGTATTTTATTGTGAAATATTATTTGTTGTGATGTTACAGTACATTGTGATGACAGTATTTTATTGTGAAATATTATTTGTTGTGATGTTACAGTACATTGTGGTGACAGTATTTTATTGTGAAATATTATTTGTTGTGATGTTACAGTACATTTTGATGACAGTATTTTATTGTGAAATATTATTTGTTGTGATGTTACAGTACATTGTGATGACAGTATTTTATTGTGAAATATTATTTGTTGTGATGTTACAGTACATTGTGATGACAGTATTTTATTGTGAAATATTATTTGTTGTGATGTTACAGTACATTTTGATGACAGTATTTTATTGTGACAATCCTAGTGAATTTTGCAGGTGTTGTAATTTTAGAGCTTTTACTAGTGTGGGCTGTTGAAGGAAGGCAGCGTGCGGTTATTGCGTCTTTCAGCTCTGATAGGAGTTTGATTGATACGAGTATTGATTGATACGAGTATTGATTGATACGAGTATTGATTGATACGAGTATTGATTGATACGAGTATTGATTGGAGTGGCAGGTCTAAAAGGGAGCGTAAGATCAGGGTCTCCCACACAAAGGTGGTCCCCCAGCAGCCCAGCATGTCTACAGTCTGGTAGGGAGCGTGAGAGAAAGGTGACTAGTGGTTAGAGTGTCCGCCCTGAGATGGGTAGGTTGTGAGTTCAAACCCCAGCTGAGTCATACCAAAGACTATAAAAATGGGATCCATTACCTCCCTGCTTGGCACTCAGCATCAAGGCTTGGAATTGGGGGTTAAATCACCAAAAATGATTCCCGGGCGCGACCTCCGCTGCTGCTCACTGCTCCCCTCACCTCCCAGGGGTGATCAAGGGTGATGGGTCAAATGCAGAGAATAATTTGACAATCATGGGTACTTTAACTTGAACTATAGTTTGTATTATCATGAAATAATTGTTTTGGTGAAAACCAAGGGCCAGATGGCTTTGTTGAAGTTAATGAATTAATCTGGTCCCCTTACTTGGAGACCAGGGTTAGTTAATGAATGAATCTGGTCCCCTTACTTGGAGACCAGGCTTAGTTAATGAATGAATCTGGTCCCCTTACTTGGAGACCAGGGTTAGTTAATGAATGAATCTGGTCCCCTTACTTGGAGACCAGGCTTAGTTAATGAATGAATCTGGTCCCCTTACTTGGAGACCAGGGTTAGTTAATGAATGAATCTGGTCCCCTTACTTGGAGACCAGGCTTAGTTAATGAATGAATCTGGTCCCCTTACTTGGAGACCAGGCTTAGTTAATGAATGAATCTGGTCCCCTTACTTGGAGACCAGGGTTAGTTAATGAATGAATCTGGTCCCCTTACTTGGAGACCAGGCTTAGTTAATGAATTAATCTGGTCCCCTTACTTGGAGACCAGGGTTAGTTAATGAATGAATCTGGTCCCTTTACTTGGAGACCAGGGTTAGTTAATGAATGAATCTGATCCCCTTACTTGGAGACCAGGGTTAGTTAATGAATGAATCTGGTCCCCTTACTTGGAGACCAGGGTTAGTTAATGAATGAATCTGGTCCCCTTACTTGGAGACCAGGCTTAGTTAATGAATGAATCTGGTCCCCTTACTTGGAGACCAGGCTTAGTTAATGAATTAATCTGGTCCCCTTACTTGGAGACCAGGCTTAGTTAATGAATTAATCTGGTCCCCTTACTTGGAGACCAGGCTTAGTTAATGAATTAATCTGGCCCCCTTACTTGGAGACCATGGTTAGTTAATGAATGAATCTGGTCCCCTTACTTGGAGACCAGGCTTAGTTAATGAATTAATCTGGTCCCCTTACTTGGAGACCATGGTTAGTTAATGAATGAATCTGGTCCCCTTACTTGGAGACCAGGGTTAGTTAATGAATGAATCTGGTCCCCTTACTTGGAGACCAGGGTTAGTTAATGAATGAATCTGGTCCCCTTACTTGGAGACCAGGCTTAGTTAATGAATGAATCTGGTCCCCTTACTTGGAGACCAGGCTTAGTTAATGAATGAATCTGGTCCCCTTACTTGGAGACCAGGGTTAGTTAATGAATGAATCTGGTCCCCTTACTTGGAGACCAGGCTTAGTTAATGAATTAATCTGGTCCCCTTACTTGGAGACCAGGGTTAGTTAATGAATGAATCTGGTCCCCTTACTTGGAGACCAGGGTTAGTTAATGAATGAATCTGGTCCCCTTACTTGGAGACCAGGGTTAGTTAATGAATGAATCTGGTCCCCTTACTTGGAGACCAGGGTGATAAATGTTGATTTGGGTGCTTTTAGCAGGACTGTCCAAGTTTGGTTGTAAAGAAAGAGTCAAGTCTTACCGGCCAACCTCAGGGCCGACATCCTCTGGAACTCTGGCTCCTGCAGCCACTTCCACATCCTCCTGAAGGTCTCCCGGCCGGATTTAAGCTTACTCCAGGGTTTGGGGTTCCGCAGCAGGTCTGAAAGAGTCCCCTGCGAGCGGCTCAAGATCCTCTGAGCGAAGATGGCCTGCGGGATGGAATATCTTTTCAATTCGGCCGTTATCCTCTGAGCCACTTCCTTGGTGTTGATTTCCTCCGCCTGGATCCCCGAGCCCGCCACCCCTTGCCCGCTGGCGTGGCCGTGGTCCCCCAGCATCACGCCAGGCTGAGAGTGAAGGTGGCTGTGCGGGTGGTGGTGGTGGTGGTGGTGGTGCATCACGCCGTGGCCGTGGTTGCCTAAACTCCTGGCCAGGTGCTCGTGTTCGCTCCGGGACAACATGGCGGCGTGAGACTGGAACCCTGACACGGGAGACAGCATCTTGGCCTCGACAGAGAGGTGGGTGCTGGGACCGTAGGACTGCTGGGGGTGGTGCAAAGAGCCGTGGCCCATGTCTTTGGGGTAGTGATTGTAGAGGGGGGCCAGGTGTCCACGGTGGTCCTCCCGCATCAGCGTGAAGCTGCCGCTGACGTTCCCGGAGGAGAGTCGCTGGTGCGAGTGGAACTTCTCCGTGGACATGGGAGGCAGGTGGTGCTGCAGCGGGGCCAGGGTGGTGTAGGTGCTGCTCTCACACATGCTGATGGACGGGTGCAGGTGTCCAGACACATCACTCCTGTAGTCCCCGCCCGAGCCCTCCAGGATGGAGGTCATGCCAGAGACGGCGGCGGGCGCGGGGCCGTGCGCCAGCAGGTTCCGCGGAGCAGAGCTGGGGGAAGGCGAGCTCATGAGGTCTCCCACCTGGGAGTGGGAGGAGATGCTGTGGAGATGCTCCATGGTGAGCTTCCCTTCTCACTCGCTCTTCCAGAACCTTCTGGAGTGACGCAATCACCACAGCCCAGCCATTGATTGTTGATGGTTCCGGTCCGGCGTGGAGGACTTCTGGTGCTCCCGCGCATGCACGCAGGAGAAGCTCGTCCTCGCAGCTCGTGCCGCTTTTAGCGCGCAATGTGTCTGCGCGCGGTTTTATCTCATCTCTGCTCTCAGCGCCGCGAGCACACGCGTGTCAGAGGCGTGGACGCGCATCCGCGTGCTCGGAGCCAATGTACGCGCACAGACAACCGCGCCGCTCTCTCCAGGCATTCTTAACCGATGTTGTGTTTATTTCATCATAATAATAATAATAATAATAATAATAATACATTTGATTTGGTACAGCGCTTTTCAGAGTACTCAAAGACGCTTTACAGGAAAAAATATAAAACAGTTCAAAGTAACAATATAAAATACAGGAAATATAAAAGCAGTACATAGTAAAATACATAATAATAATACTGGACAGACACACTTATTTGATATTAGTTTAATGCACACATTCTACTAAAGTTACTTACATTTATAATTGCTATAAGTATATATAATGCACACATTCTATTAACATTACTTACATTTATTTTTGCTATATAAGTATATATAATGCACACATTGTACTAACATTACTTACATTTATATTTGCTATAAGTATATATAATGCACACATTCTATTAACATTACTTACATTTGTATTTGCCATAAGTATATATAATGCACACATTGTACTAACATTACTTACATTTATATTTGCTATAAGTATATATAATGCACACATTCTACTAACATTACTTACATTTATATTTGCTATAAGTATATATAATGCGCACATTGTACTAACATTACTTACATTTATATTTGCTATAAGTATATATAATGCACTCATTGTACTCAAGTTAATTACATTTATATTTGCTATAAGTATATATAATGCACACATTGTACTAACATTACTTACATTTATATTTGCTATAAGTATATATAATGCACACATTCTACTAACATTACTTACATTTATATTTGCTATAAGTATATATAATGCGCACATTGTACTAACATTACTTACATTTATATTTGCTATAAGTATATATAATGCACTCATTGTACTCAAGTTAATTACATTTATATTTGCTATAAGTATTAATAATGCTCACATTTTACTGAAGTCTGCAGATGTTCTCCCAACTAATTCGCTTTATCGGTTTTGCAGATAAACAAGTTTTGTTTTCCCGCGGACTGCGTGCGTGCGTGCGTGTGCGTGCGTGCTTTTGCCTTCATTCTGTGAGCGATAAAGCGGATCGAAGTATCGATCGACAGACATGAAGGAGTGACAAAGTAAGGATCGTTAAGTCCGAGGAGGAATTAAGGATCTCATTTAATTGACATTTAATTGACTATTTGCAAAAAAGGTGAATCACATTAAGAAGGTTTTGTCTTTTGGGTTTTTTAACGTCGCCAATGTTCCTTCTTCTATTTGACTACAGGAAATAAATATATACACATCTATTTGACTACAGGAAATAAATATATGCACATCTATTTGACCACAGGAAATAAATATATACACATCTATTTGACCACAGGAAATAAATATATACACATCTATTTGACTACAGGAAATAAATATATGCACATCTATTTGACTACAGGAAATAAATATATGCACATCTATTTGACTACAGGAAATAAATATATGCACATCTATTTGACTACAGGAAATAAATATATACACATCTATTTGACCACAGGAAATAAATATATACACATCTATTTGACTACAGGAAATAAATATATACACATCTATTTGACTACAGGAAATAAATATATACACATCTATTTGACCACAGGAAATAAATATATACACATCTATTTGACTACAGGAAATAAATATATGCACATCTATTTGACTACAGGAAATAAATATATGCACATCTATTTGACTACAGGAAATAAATATATACACATCTATTTGACTACAGGAAATAAATATATACACATCTATTTGACTACAGGAAATAAATATATACACATCTATTTGACTACAGGAAATAAATATATACACATCTATTTGACTACAGGAAATAAATATATACACATCTATTTGACTACAGGAAATAAATATATGCACATCTATTTGACTACAGGAAATAAATATATGCACATCTATTTGACTACAGGAAATAAATATATACACATCTATTTGACTACAGGAAATAAATATATACACATCTATTTGACTACAGGAAATAAATATATACACATCTATTTGACTACAGGAAATAAATATATACACATCTATTTGACTACAGGAAATAAATATATACACATCTATTTGACTAAAGGAAATAAATATATGCACATCGCGCACAAAAAGCCCATCTAATATATTTTATATTTATTACATTTACTTATCACTCAATCGTATCCAAAAATATCCATCCATCCATCCATTTTCTACCGCTTATTCCCTTTGGGCTCGCGTGTAATTATTCGGGCTATAAAAAATGATAGGGTTTTATTTTCTATGATTGACAAATGTAAAGATGAAAATATCAAATCATTTCAACGCAGTGAGAGAAAGAATTATTCTTTTCAAGTGGAGAGCATCAAATAGCATTTATCTCATCCAACTAAATACAGCAAATAAATACTAATACAGCAAAGAAATACTAATACAGCAAATAAATACTAATACAGCACATAAATACTAATACAGCAAATAAATACTAATACTAATAAAGCAAATAAATACTAATACAGCAAATAAATACTAATACTAATAAAGCAAATAAATACTAATACTAATACAGCAAATAAATACTACTACAGCAAATAAATACTAATACAGCAAATAAATACTAATGCAGCAAATAAATACTCATACAGCAAATAAATACTAATACTAATACTGCAAATAAATTATAATACAGCAAATAAATACTAATACATGCAGCAATTAAATACTAATACTAATACAGCAAATAAATACTAATACTAATACAGCACATAATTACTAATACTAATACAGCAAATAAATACTAATACAGCAAATAAATACTAATACTAATACTGCAAATAAATACTAATACTGATACAGCAAAAAAATACTAATACTAATACAGCAAATAAATTCTAATACAGCAAATAAATACTAATACAGCAAATAAATACTAATACGGCAAATAAATACTAATACTAATACAGCAAATAAATATAAATACAGCAAATAAATACTAATACAGCAAGTAATAAATACAGTGAAATGTTTGAGGAACTATCATCAGATTACAATTCCATCAGTAATAGTGATCCATGTTTGGATCACTATTGTCCGAGCCGTGTGTGTGTGTGTGTGTGTGTGTGTGTGTGTGTGTGTGTGTGTGTGTGTGTGTGTGTGTGTGTGTGTGTGTGTGTGTGTGTGTGTGTGTGTGTGTGTGTGTGTGTGTGTTCCAATACTCATATACTTTTTTTTTCATTCTGAAGGGATGTTGAAAATATAAATTCAAGTACATTTTGAAAATAAAATCAATGCATTTTTTTAGTTTTTTAACTTTTCATAATGTGAAATAAATGACATTATTCGATATGATTAATACATATTGTCTGAGATGATTCTATTAAGAGAGAAATGAATGACAATATTCGATATGATCAATAACTATTGTCTGAGATGATTGTAATCAGAGAGAAATAAATGACAATATTCGATATGATCAATAACTATTGTCTGAGATTATTCCAATAAATGATGAATAAATAAATGACAATATTCGCTATGATCAATAACTATTGTCTGGGATGATTCTAATAAGAGAGAAATAAATGACAATATTCGATATGATCAATAACTATTGTCTTAGATGATTGTAATAAGAGAGAAATAAATGACAATATTCGATATGATCAATAAGTATATTGTCTGAGATGATTGTAATAAGAGAGAAAGATGAAGATGAAGAGAAGGCGTCATCAGGAGAATGAAATGAGACATTTTGCAAAGAAAGAAGGCCCAAACACGCAAACACGACAAAGCTTCGTGCTTGACGTGTTTGTTCCTTGCTTGCTTCTGCAACTGATGGCCAAGTATCGATCATCGATCACTTCAGTCTGACTCGGCGCGCATTCCTAAATACATTTTTGGTTTTTTTCTGCGTCTTTATTCTTGTGACCTGAGCAGCTGACATCCAAATAAATGTTTGTTTTGTTGTGTATTGAACACAAATGTTTTGTTTGTTGTGTATTGAACACAAATGGTTTGTTTGTTGTGTATTGAACACAAATGGTTTGTTTGTTGTGTATTGAACACAAATGGTTTGTTTGTTGTGTATTGAACACAAACGGCTCACGGCGTCTATTCTCTCCCAATAAGGTTATTATTGATATTTGGGCCGCGTGCTATTGGCTTTGTAAACGTCGATGACGTCACAACAATTCAAAGGCGTTTCACAAATAAATCTCAGCCTTTGTATTTCTTTCAAAAGATTCTTATTTGCCTTAAATGTGTTAATGTGAGGTCAGTCATGGAGAAATAGATGCAGCATTTAGAATAAGTGTGACAAACTGTATCAATATTCCCTGCAGTTCATGTACAATCTCACACACAATTTGGTTTCAATTGAGCCTTAAATAAAACCTTCAAATAAAAATAAGCAGAGAAGAAAATGAAGGTAGTCTAATTATTCCATTTAAAATAATTATGTTTAAAATATAAACTGAATCAAAACAAAACATTTGTGTTTACAAAATGTCAATAATGAAAATGTTACACTTTTTACTTATTTGATGGACAGGAAGCATAATGTTGTGCACAATTACACTTCAAGGTCACAATTACACTTCAAGGTCACAATTACACTTCAAGGTCACAATTACACATGAAGGTCACAATTGCACTTCAAGGTCACAATTACACATGAAGGTCACAATTACACATGAAGGTCACAATTACACTTCAAGGTCACAATTACACTTCAAGGTCACAATTACACATGAAGGTCACAATTGCACTTCAAGGTCACAATTACACATGAAGGTCACAACATAACATCTTTCAACACTTCACTTGTGTGTGTGTGTGCATACAACACTTAAGTTGTGTGTGTCATGTCTGTTGAACATGTTTTGTTTAAGTCATGTTCTGTTTGGTTTTTGGACACTAAGTTCCTGCTTTTTCACTCTTGTTTTGTCACCATAGCAACCCATTAGTTTTCACCTGTCATGTCACGCACCTGTCTCACGCTTTGCACTCGCACACCTGTCACTAATCATGTCACTGCTATTTAAGCCTGTCTGTTTCAGTTGATCGTCCTGGTGACATGATCTATCCTTTCATACCATGCTACTTCTGACACCCCTGCTACCTCTGTTTGTCTTCATGCTACCATAGTTCCATGCCAAGAAAGTTTGTTTATTGTTCATAGTTTCTGCCTTTGTGCAAGTTTTGTTTCATTAGTCAAGTGTGTTCTCCGCCATTGTGCGCGCCTTTTGTTTGCTTCCTTTTTTGTAGTCTGTTAGTGTTTAAAATAAAAGATGTACTTCCATTCACGCCTTGCCCGCGCCAACTTTCCTTTGCATTCCTGGAAAACACAACACCCAAGGTCCACGTTTTGACAGAATGTCACCAGCAAAAACGTTTTTCAGCAAGAAAGTTGGACAAAGTGGACAAGTTGGACGAGGGAGCGTGGGCGGTCCTGCACGCGATGGAGGAAGAGACGCTGCGTTATTCCTCCGTGGAGCGCAGAGACTGGATGTGGGGGCCAAATGGAAAACTGGTGCCAATAAACTCCGTGTGGCCCCACGACATTGGCGCGTCGCTCCATTCCCGGAAGCGCCGGCAAAAGCGGAAGCCGTCAGGAAGAGCTTCTCTGAGCCGTCAGGACGCGTCACTCCCGCAAGCTCCTCCCCCTCCGGGCGGAAGCAAGCAGTAGGCCCTGATGACATCACAGACCAGGATTTTTTTTTCAAAGCTTTTTCTTTTGATCACCCGCCTCCAGCAAAAGACTCGTCTATGATAAAACATTATCAAAACATGTACTTGAAAATTAGGTCTTATCAGTCACAGCCATCTGAATTTCATGCCCCGCCCCCCCAGGACTCAAGCCCCGCCCACGTCACAAAATTCCTTTTTTTTTTCAACAACTCAATCCCAGGTAGAAAAAAAAAGACTTTTTGGACAATTTAAAGGGGAGGATTCTGCCCCCCTCCTGACCTCCCTCCACCTACCCCAAAAGACGGTTCCAGACAGCAGGGAGCGCATGTGGTATCAGCTCCTTGAGGGGGGGGCTAGGGCTGGGAACTGTTCAGGTGGGGTCGCTCAGCGTCATGCCAAGCCACAGCCACCAGCCCGGCCGCCGCCACCGGTCTTTTCGGCCTGGGAAAACAAAACAACCCATAGTCCAAGTCCTGACAGTGTGTGCATACAACACTTGAGTTGTGTGTGCATACAACACTTAAGTTGTGTGTGCATACAACACTTACGTTGTGTGTGCATAAAGGCTGTTGACGTTGTTGGAGTAATACAATAAATGCAATGACGTAAACACCTAACTTGTGAATAAAGTTAGGTAAATATTCAGCTTGTTTCCTGCAGCAGCAGTTGTGAGGTCAGAGGTCACGTAGTTCAAATATTACATTCCACATCAACATGTGAGGTCAGAAGTCACGTAGTTCAAATATGACATCCAACATCAACATGTGCACGTCCAAATCTACAAATTGTCTCAGATAATGTCATCTTCTTTCATGTTGATGTAGTATTCCTGCACTGTGACACATGCATAATGATGACATCATTTTATGTTGATGTAGTATTCCTGCACTGTGACACATGCATAATGATGACATCATTTTATGTTGATGTAGTATTCCTGCATTGTGACACATGCATAATGATGACATCATTTTATTTTGCTGATGTATTCCTGCATTGTGACACATGCATAATGATGACATCATTTTATGTTGATGTTGTATTCCTGCATTGTGACACATGCATAATGATGACATCATTTTATGTTGATGTAGTATTCCTGCACTGTGACACATGCATAATGATGACATCATTTGATTTTGCTGATGTATTCCTGCATTGTGACACATGCATAATGATGACATCATTTTATGTTGATGTAGTATTCCTGCATTGTGACACATGCATAATGATGACATCATTGTATGTTGATGTTGTATTCCTGCATTGTGACACATGCATAATGATGACATCATTTTATCATCAGTGTGTGAATGTGTGTGTGTGAATGGGTGAATGTGGAAATAGTGTCAAAGTGCTTTGAGTTCCTTAAAAAAAGGTAGAAAAGCGCTACACAAGTACAACCCATTTACCATCATTTTATGTTGATGTAGTATTCCTGCATTGTGACACATGCATGCATAATGATGACATCATTTTATGTTGATGTAGTATTCCTGCATTGTGACACATGCATGCATAATGATGACATCATCATGAATCACCTGACAGTCATCAACTGAACATGCGAGTAAATAAAAGTTCTCCCATATTCTCTCTCAGGCATGGTTGCTAAGCAACAAATGACTAAGACAGAACTGTCAATCACTTTGCCACAGGTGAGTATTTGAGTGTTGCACAGCAATATTTCCTCCACAAGGTGCTGCTTCCTTCAAACAATAAAGATAATAAAGTCTTGTTATTGGGGCTCCACACAAAGCTCTGATTGGCTAGTTCTATTTTAAGCAACATCACATACAAGGCTTCATATCCAAAGGTCAGAGGTCGCTGGTAGGATTATTCAGAGACAGTCTTATCTTGCACATGTGGAGGCAAACATTATAGCCATGCAGTGCCAGAAGGGACATCAACACTTCTTCAAAGGGGAAAGAATTAGCAGACACACTTCATGCTTTTTGGGACCTTTGTATCTTTCAGCATCATTTGTGGACTTGTTGTTTTCATGTGGGGTTCACCATGCATGTATACACACACTTCATGTTCTTTGGGACCTTTGTATCTTTCAGGATGATTAGCTGTGGACTTGTTTGGGGGTTGACTATGCAAGTACAAACCCCGTTTCCATATGAGTTGGGGAATTGTGTTAGATGTAAATATAAACGGAATACAATGTTTTGCAAATCATTTTCAAGCCATATTCAGTTGAATATGCTACAAAGACAACATATTTGATGTTCAAACTCATAAACATTTTTTTTTTTGCAAATAATCATTAACTTGGTCGCAGTTGGTCGCTACATCTGTAAGTGCAAGTCAAAACTCTCCTATGAAAGGCGAAAACCGTTTATCAACAACACCCAGAAACGCCGTCGGCTTCGCTGGGCCTGAGCTCATCTAAGATGGACTGATACAAAGTGGAAAAGTGTTCTGTGGTCTGACGAGTCCACATTTCTAATTGTTTTTGGAAACTGTGGACGAGTGTGTTCTCCAGACCAAGGAGGAAAAGAACCATCCGGATTGTTATAGGCGCAAAGTGTAAAAGGCAGCATGTGTGATGGTATGGGGGTGCATTAGTGCCCAAGACATGGGTAACTTACACATCTGTGAAGGCACCATTAATGCTGAAAGGTACATACAGGTTTTGGAGCAACATATGTTGCCATCCAAGCAACGTTACCATGGACGCCCCTGCTTATTTCAGCAAGACAATGCCAAGCCACGTGTTACATCAACGCGGCTTCATAGTAAAAGAGTGCGGGTACTAGACTGGCCTGCCTGTAGTCCAGACATTGAAAATGTGTGGTGCATTATGAAGCCTAAAATAGCAGAAGGGAGACCCCCGGACTGTTGAACAACTTAAGCTGTACATCAAGCAAGAATGGGAAAGAATTCCACCTGAGAAGCTTCAAAAATGTGTCTCCTCAGTTCCCAAACCTTTACTGAGTGTTGTTAAAAGGAAAGGCCATGTAACACAGTGGTGAACATGCCCTTTCCCAACTACTTTGTCACGTGTTGCAGCCATGAAATTCTAAGTTAATTTTTATTTGCAAAAAAAAAATAAAGTTTATGAGTTTGAACATCAAATATGTTGTCTTTGTAGCATATTCAACTGAATATGGCTTGAAAAGGATTTGCAAATCATTGTATTCCGTTTATATTTACATCTAACACAATTTCCCAACTCATATGGAAACAGGGTTTGTACATGTACGCTCACATCTGCTGTGTTTAATTATGTGCTGCAATTTAGTGGTCATCAATACAAGCTCATGTTCAATAGATGTGAGAAATGTGTGTGTTTACAAACCCAGCATGGATTGTAGTCTACAACAAAGACAGACAGAGGAAGATGAAGACGGAGAGCGAGAAGAGGAGAAATAGATGAAGGTTTAAATATGCGTGTTTTATCAGACACATTAGGCTGCGTTTGCCAACTATGGATGACTACAATGAATATGCATTTCACATGGGGTTACTTTAAAAGTTCTCTACGTACAAACGGTGTGTGTGTGTGTGTGTGTGCGTGTGTGTGTGTGTGTGTGTGTGTGTGTGTGTGTGTGTGTGTGTGTGTGTGTGTGTGTGTGTGTGTGTGTGTGTGTGTGTGTGTGTGTGTGTGTGTGTGTGTGTGTGTGTGCGTGTGTGTGTGTGTGTGAGAGCAGGGTTGGTGTTAAGGTGATTAGTCTGGTGGCTTGGCGATAGAGAGAGTTGGTCAATAAACCATCGATCTCCCATTGCAAGTGTCGGGGGGGTAGTGGGAACGGGGGCGAGCGAGGATAGGGAGAGAGTCAGGGCTTGGCTTGACTTTTAAAAATCCTTTACTCTGCCCGTGACAAATAACCCCTTAGACCGCATGCAAAATGTGGAGAGCCCACACTGGACCACTCACACACACACACACACACATACCTACCTGTGTGTAGGTGTGTGTGTGCGTGTGAGTGTGCACACTTACACACACACACACACACACACACACACACACCTACACTGCGTTTTTCCCTGCACAACAACAATGGCCTGAAGAGAATGTTTGTAGAAGTATTGAGTTGACTGCAGTGAAGTTCCTTAGCAGAGCGTTACTTCCTGTAGGCTGCAACATGACTGAGGCCAGCATCACTTCACTTCTAGCACTTCTAGCAACAACTCTCTTACAAGAGCTCAACTACAAGCAAACAGTAAATAGTCTTTTCAATCACCTTCATGTGGAGACGACTCCTTAAAGACGTCCACCACAGTCACTGAAATAAGACTTTAGTTGGATGAGACACAACTTGTTAAAGACGTCCACCACAGTCACTGAAATAAGACTTTAGTTGGATGAGACACAACTTGTTAAAGACGTCCACCACAGTCACTGAAATAAGACTTTAGTTGGATGAGACACAACTTGTTAAAGACGTCCACCACAGTCACTGAAATGAGACTTCAGTTGGATGAGACACAACTTGTTAAAGACGTCCACCACGGTCACTGAAATAAGACTTTAGTTGGATGAGACACAACTTGTTAAAGACGTCCACCACAGTCACTGAAATAAGACTTTAGTTGGATGAGACACAACTTGTTAAAGACGTCCACCACGGTCACTGAAATAAGACTTTAGTTGGATGAGACACAACTTGTTAAAGACGTCCACCACGGTCACTGAAATAAGACTTTAGTTGGATGAGACACAACTTGTTAAAGACGTCCACCACAGTCACTGAAATAAGACTTTAGTTGGATGAGACACAACTTGTTAAAGACGTCCACCACGGTCACTGAAATAAGACTTTAGTTGGATGAGACACAACTTGTTAAAGACGTCCACCACAGTCACTGAAATAAGACTTTAGTTGGATGAGACACAACTTGTTAAAGACGTCCACCACGGTCACTGAAATGAGACTTCAGTTGGATGAGACACAACTTGTTAAAGACGTCCACCACGGTCACTGAAATAAGACTTTAGTTGGATGAGACACAACTTGTTAAAGACGTCCACCACAGTCACTGAAATAAGACTTTAGTTGGATGAGACACAACTTGTTAAAGACGTCCACCACGGTCACTGAAATGAGACTTCAGTTGGATGAGACACAACTTGTTAAAGACGTCCACCACGGTCACTGAAATAAGACTTTAGTTGGATGAGACACAACTTGTTAAAGACGTCCACCACGGTCACTGAAATAAGACTTTAGTTGGATGAGACACAACTTGTTAAAGACGTCCACCACAGTCACTGAAATAAGACTTTAGTTGGATGAGACACAACCTGTTAAAGACGTCCACCACGGTCACTGAAATAAGACTTCAGTTGGATGAGACACAACTTGTTAAAGACGTCCACCACGGTCACTGAAATGAGACTTCAGTTGGATGAGACACAACTTGTTAAAGACGTCCACCACGGTCACTGAAATAAGACTTTAGTTGGATGAGACACAACTTGTTAAAGACGTCCACCACGGTCACTGAAATAAGACTTTAGTTGGATGAGACACAACTTGTTAAAGACGTCCACCACAGTCACTGAAATAAGACTTTAGTTGGATGAGACACAACTTGTTAAAGACGTCCACCACGGTCACTGAAATAAGACTTCAGTTGGATGAGACACAACTTGTTAAAGACGTCCACCACGGTCACTGAAATGAGACTTCAGTTGGATGAGACACAACTTGTTAAAGACGTCCACCACGGTCACTGAAATAAGACTTTAGTTGGATGAGACACAACTTGTTAAAGACGTCCACCACTGTCACTGAAATAAGACTTTAGTTGGATGAGACACAACTTGTTAAAGACGTCCACCACTGTCACTGAAATAAGACTTTAGTTGGATGAGACACAACTTGTTAAAGACGTCCACCACGGTCACTGAAATAAGACTTTAGTTGGATGAGACACAACTTGTTAAAGACGTCCACCACGGTCACTGAAATAAGACTTTAGTTGGATGAGACACAACTTGTTAAAGACGTCCACCACGGTCACTGAAATGAGACTTCAGTTGGATGAGACACAACTTGTTAAAGACGTCCACCACGGTCACTGAAATGAGACTTCAGTTGGATGAGACACAACTTGTTAAAGACGTCCACCACGGTCACTGAAATAAGACTTTAGTTGGATGAGACACAACTTGTTAAAGACGTCCACCACTGTCACTGAAATAAGACTTTAGTTGGATGAGACACAACTTGTTAAAGACGTCCACCACTGTCACTGAAATAAGACTTTAGTTGGATGAGACACAACTTGTTAAAGACGTCCACCACGGTCACTGAAATAAGACTTTAGTTGGATGAGACACAACTTGTTAAAGACGTCCACCACAGTCACTGAAATAAGACTTTAGTTGGATGAGACACAACTTGTTAAAGACGTCCACCACGGTCACTGAAATAAGACTTTAGTTGGATGAGACACAACTTGTTAAAGACGTCCACCACGGTCACTGAAATAAGACTTCAGTTGGATGAGACACAACTTGTTAAAGACGTCCACCACGGTCACTGAAATAAGACTTTAGTTGGATGAGACACAACTTGTTAAAGACGTCCACCACGGTCACTGAAATGAGACTTCAGTTGGATGAGACACAACTTGTTAAAGACGTCCACCACGGTCACTGAAATAAGACTTTAGTTGGATGAGACACAACTTGTTAAAGACGTCCACCACGGTCACTGAAATGAGACTTTAGTTGGATGAGACACAACTTGTTAAAGACGTCCACCACAGTCACTGAAATAAGACTTTAGTTGGATGAGACACAACTTGTTAAAGACATCCACCACAGTCACTGAAATGAGACTTTAGTTGGATGAGACACAACTTGTTAAAGACGTCCACCACAGTCACTGAAATAAGACTTTAGTTGGATGAGACACAACTTGTTAAAGACGTCCACCACGGTCACTGA
The DNA here is from genome assembly GCF_033978685.3 of Nerophis lumbriciformis. Taxonomy (NCBI): domain Eukaryota; kingdom Metazoa; phylum Chordata; class Actinopteri; order Syngnathiformes; family Syngnathidae; genus Nerophis; species Nerophis lumbriciformis. Next base: position 45,147,660 of record NC_084566.2, on the reverse strand, counting down.
AATAAGACTTTAGTTGGATGAGACACAACTTGTTAAAGACGTCCACCACAGTCACTGAAATAAGACTTCAGTTGGATGAGACACAACTTGTTAAAGACGTCCACCACGGTCACTGAAATAAGACTTTAGTTGGATGAGACACAACTTGTTAAAGACGTCCACCACAGTCACTGAAATAAGACTTTAGTTGGATGAGACACAACTTGTTAAAGACGTCCACCACGGTCACTGAAATAAGACTTTAGTTGGATGAGACACAACTTGTTAAAGACGTCCACCACAGTCACTGAAATAAGACTTTAGTTGGATGAGACACAACTTGTTAAAGACGTCCACCACAGTCACTGAAATAAGACTTTAGTTGGATGAGACACAACTTGTTAAAGACGTCCACCACGGTCACTGAAATAAGTCTGATGATGAACTTTGGGTGAATGAGACACAAGCTCTAAGTTTACAGACAGGATGTTCTGCACTTTGACCCAGATCCTCACCGCAATGTACCTGCAGGCATGAAGCAGCCCTCCTTCCACCTCTACCGTATTTATGAAAACATCCATGACTTCAATAACCTGTAAATGTTTGTCTTGCACTGCAGGGAACAAACCCAGGCTGTCACTAAAAGGCAGATGTAGTTAAATATTAGGAAGTCAATATTAAAGAATTAGACAGTGATAAAAACAATATGATTACAAGACGAGTACAACTCAATAGTTTCAAGAAAAAGTGAAACTAGTACAATATTTAATGCAATATCTAATAATTCTGTGCTTCCCTTGTTATATGAAATATATTTTAAAATATAACTCTTACTGATCATATACTTTAATAGAGTGGTACATACAGTACATGATAAACTGTTGAACCTTTGCCAAATTCACCAATTGAAATGAATTGAAATCAGAACAGCACAATTTTAACATGCCTTTAGAAAAAGTAACTGTTGGATAAAAAAAATACTGTGTCAAAAACAACACAATAAAATGTAGTCAAATGTAACTGTAAAGAACATGTCAATCTCCAGCTGTAAAGAACATGTCAATCTCCAGCTGTAAAGAACATGTCAATCTCTGTGAAAAAGGAGTCGAGAGCCAAGGTTATCTGTGAAAAATGAGTCGAGAGCCAAGGTTATCTGTGAAAAAGGAGTCGAAAGCCAAGGTTATATGTGAAAAAGGAGTCGAGAGCCAAGGTTATCTGTGAAAAAAGAGTCATGCTCTTGTTACTCTAATGATTTGTTGGAGTCTGTGTATTCTTCTTAGTTTAGTAACCAGTTATGTTTGTCAATGCTCCCTTGCTTTGCTTTTGTTGTTGCTAGCTGACTGATTAGCCACACCTGCTTTCTGTTTGTTGATTAGTGTCCTCACCTGTTTCTGTCCCTAATCATCCTCTTTATATTCTGCTCGTTTCCCTGTCTTAGTTGCTGCTCCATTGTTCGCTACGGACGACACTTTGTTGTTGCTTTCATGCCACCTATGTTTATCTTCCTGCTACGCTAAGCTAGCCTAGCAGCAGTTTGTGTCACATTGTCTTGAAGTAAAGAACTCTTGCTACCTGCACGCTGCTTCAGGTCCTCTGCATCTTTGGAATGGCAAAAACTTCCCAACATGCCATCCTAAGACAGTTACCTTACTTACGTACCTGGAGACCAGAATAGACCTAGATACGTGATCCAGGTGCGCGAGACTGGCGATCTAAAGAAAGTCAAGAGTCACCAACTAAGTACTCCTGATTTCCACAAGGAGTGTGACGTCAACATGGCGACCGTCATTATTGTAACATTCCAAGGAATGGAAGCTCAGACAGTTTGTCTTTCTTTATTTCACAACATGAAACCTTCTCATACAACGAGCTCAATCTTCGTGTCTTGCTCTCGTTTTGGCCAACATTCTTTTCACGACACACGTCACTTCCTGTCCTTGCCCCAGAAGTGCAGTTTTACTTCATTTGAAATCTTTGGGGAAATATGTTACCTTTTAAAAAATACTACCAGCGTATCACATTTATAGAATGTCTTTATATATATATATATATATATATATATATATATATATATATATATATATATATATATATATATATATATATATATATATATATATATATAAAGTTTTAAAAAAAAAAATGAAAAAAAATAATAATAATAATAATAATGAATGAAAAAGTATTTTACATAGATTATAACATGTAGAAACAAAATACATACAAAGAGGCTTACACACCTGCATCTCTGGGAGCACAGCCCCTACACACCTGCATCTCTGGGAGCACAGCTCCTACACACCTGCCTCTCTGGGAGCACAGCCCCTACACACCTGCATCTCTGGGAGCACAGCCCCTACACACCTGCATCTCTGGGAGCACAGCTCCTACACACCTGCATCTCTGGGAGCACAGCTCCTACACACCTGCATCTCTGGGAGCACAGCCCCTACACACCTGCATCTCTGGGAGCACAGCCCCTACACACCTGCATCTCTGGGAGCACAGCCCCTACACACCTGCATCTCTGGGAGCACAGCCCCTACACACCTGCATCTCTGGGAGCACAGCCCCTACACACCTGCATCTCTGGGAGAACAGCCCCTACACACCTGCATCTCTGGGAGCACAGCTTCTACACACCTGCATCTCTGGGAGCACAGGCCCTACACACCTGCATCTCTGGGAGCACAGCTTCTACACACCTGCATCTCTGGGAGCACAGCCCCTACACACCTGCATCTCTGGGAGAACAGCCCCTACACACCTGCATCTCTGGGAGCACAGCCCCTACACACCTGCATCTCTGTGAGCACAGGCCCTACACACCTGCATCTCTGGGAGCACAGGCCCTACACACCTGCATCTCTGGGAGCACAGCCCCTACACACCTGCATCTCTGGGAGCACAGGCCCTACACACCTGCATCTCTGGGAGCACAGCCCCTACACACCTGCATCTCTGGGAGCACAGGCCCTACACACCTGCATCTCTGGGAGCACAGCCCCTACACACCTGCATCTCTGGGAGCACAGGCCCTACACACCTGCATCTCTGGGAGCACAGCCCCTACACACCTGCATCTCTGGGAGCACAGCCCCTACACACCTGCATCTCTGGGAGCACAGCCCCTACACACCTGCATCTCTGGGAGCACAGCCCCTACACACCTGCATCTCTGGGAGCACAGCCCCTACACACCTGCATCTCTGGGAGCACAGCCCCTACACACCTGCATCTCTGGGAGCACAGCCCCTACACACCTGCATCTCTGGGAGCACAGCCCCTACACACCTGCATCTCTGGGAGAACAGCCCCTACACACCTGCATCTCTGGGAGCACAGCCCCTACACACCTGCATCTCTGGGAGAACAGCCCCTACACACCTGCATCTCTGGGAGCACAGCCCCTACACACCTGCATCTCTGGGAGAACAGCCCCTACACACCTGCATCTCTGGGAGCACAGCTTCTACACACCTGCATCTCTGGGAGCACAGGCCCTACACACCTGCATCTCTGGGAGCACAGCTTCTACACACCTGCATCTCTGGGAGCACAGCCCCTACACACCTGCATCTCTGGGAGAACAGCCCCTACACACCTGCATCTCTGGGAGCACAGCCCCTACACACCTGCATCTCTGTGAGCACAGGCCCTACACACCTGCATCTCTGGGAGCACAGGCCCTACACACCTGCATCTCTGGGAGCACAGCCCCTACACACCTGCATCTCTGGGAGCACAGGCCCTACACACCTGCATCTCTGGGAGCACAGCCCCTACACACCTGCATCTCTGGGAGCACAGGCCCTACACACCTGCATCTCTGGGAGCACAGCCCCTACACACCTGCATCTCTGGGAGCACAGGCCCTACACACCTGCATCTCTGGGAGCACAGCCCCTACACACCTGCATCTCTGGGAGCACAGCCCCTACACACCTGCATCTCTGGGAGCACAGCCCCTACACACCTGCATCTCTGGGAGCACAGCCCCTACACACCTGCATCTCTGGGAGCACAGCCCCTACACACCTGCATCTCTGGGAGCACAGCCCCTACACACCTGCATCTCTGGGAGCACAGCCCCTACACACCTGCATCTCTGGGAGAACAGCCCCTACACACCTGCATCTCTGGGAGCACAGCTTCTACACACCTGCATCTCTGGGAGCACAGGCCCTACACACCTGCATCTCTGGGAGCACAGCTTCTACACACCTGCATCTCTGGGAGCACAGCCCCTACACACCTGCATCTCTGGGAGAACAGCCCCTACACACCTGCATCTCTGGGAGCACAGCCCCTACACACCTGCATCTCTGTGAGCACAGGCCCTACACACCTGCATCTCTGGGAGCACAGCCCCTACACACCTGCATCTCTGGGAGCACAGGCCCTACACACCTGCATCTCTGGGAGCACAGCCCCTACACACCTGCATCTCTGGGAGCACAGCCCCTACACACCTGCATCTCTGGGAGCACAGCCCCTACACACCTGCATCTCTGGGAGCACAGCCCCTACACACCTGCATCTCTGGGAGCACAGCCCCTACACACCTGCATCTCTGGGAGCACAGCCCCTACACACCTGCATCTCTGGGAGCACAGCCCCTACACACCTGCATCTCTGGGAGAACAGCCCCTACACACCTGCATCTCTGGGAGCACAGCTTCTACACACCTGCATCTCTGGGAGCACAGGCCCTACACACCTGCATCTCTGGGAGCACAGCTTCTACACACCTGCATCTCTGGGAGCACAGCCCCTACACACCTGCATCTCTGGGAGAACAGCCCCTACACACCTGCATCTCTGGGAGCACAGCCCCTACACACCTGCATCTCTGTGAGCACAGGCCCTACACACCTGCATCTCTGGGAGCACAGGCCCTACACACCTGCATCTCTGGGAGCACAGCCCCTACACACCTGCATCTCTGGGAGCACAGGCCCTACACACCTGCATCTCTGGGAGCACAGCCCCTACACACCTGCATCTCTGGGAGCACAGGCCCTACACACCTGCATCTCTGGGAGCACAGCCCCTACACACCTGCATCTCTGGGAGCACAGGCCCTACACACCTGCATCTCTGGGAGCACAGCCCCTACACACCTGCATCTCTGGGAGCACAGGCCCTACACACCTGCATCTCTGGGAGCACAGCCCCTACACACCTGCATCTCTGGGAGCACAGGCCCTACACACCTGCATCTCTGGGAGCACAGCCCCTACACACCTGCATCTCTGGGAGCACAGGCCCTACACACCTGCATCTCTGGGAGCACAGCCCCTACACACCTGCATCTCTGGGAGCACAGCCCTTACACACCTGCATCTCTGGGAGCATAGCTCCTACACACCTGCATCTCTGGGAGCACAGCCCTTACACACCTGCATCTCTGGGAGCATAGCTCCTACACATCTGCATCTCTGGGAGCACAGCCCTTACACACCTGCATCTCTGGGAGCATAGCTCCTACACATCTGCATCTCTGGGAGCACAGCCCTTACACACCTGCATCTCTGGGAGCACAGCCCCTACACACCTGTGGCTCGTTTGGGCTAATCAGCCGGCTTCTTAAGACACCCTCTCTTTGTCTCCAGCGTCTCACTCGTGCTCTCAGAGATCTCCTACTTCTCGCCAGGTGTCTTTGCTCTTGAGTTGGAATTCTGGTTTTGTGAGTTTGGTGCCTTGTCACCTTTTTGTTGTAGTTTTGCTCTCACCTTTTTCCCATATTAATATGATTTTCTGTTCGGCCATTTTTGTTGTCACTTTTCACTCGAATAATTTTCAGTTGATACTTTGTTGCTATATTTCTTGATGAACTATACTTTTGTTGTTACTTTGTTAATAAACCCTTGTTGTGTGTATACTCTGCTACTGGGTCCTGGCTTCCTTGTCTGAACCCTGACAACAAATCTTTCAATCCAACATACACATGCAAGGAGAGAATCATATGTAGATATTTATTTGTAGGAGAAACTCCACTCCAACAAACGCATTACCTCAAATCAACTATGAGTACATAAACCTTCCCATACAAGTGTTAATATATGCAAATGACTGCTGCCGTGAATGGGTGTGGTTTGTTCCTCCCTTGGGTGTTGGCGTGGTCGCAGGGTGAGCTCAGAGAGGAGCGATGAGGGGTGAAAGGTCACATGACCCCGGAAAATAGCTCAAGAGCCCAAAGGACGGACGTCAGGATAATTGAGGAGGGAATGGTTATTGAACAACTCATCATTTTGAGTCTTTGGCCACATCAGGTGGGGTTGACAGGGATGGAGGCAGGCGGTGGGATGTGAGCATCCAACTGTGGAAGTGTTCCTGTCATAAATCATGGACAGACTGGAGGATGGATGCCAGGAAAGTCTTTGTGGAACCTCAGGACATTCAATCATCTAACTGGACTGTCTTAGAAGATGTTTCACCTCTCTTCACTTCATGGTAGGAAAGAGTCGTGAGGGAAACTATCTATGTGAAGGTTGAAAAACCATCCCTGAACACAGTCATGCGACACCACCTGTCTCCCACATACAACACTGTCCTTTCAACCATTCCCAAAAGACTCTGCAATTTAGCCTCAACAAATAACAGCAGTTAGAAACATTATGCTCACAGAAGTTGACCAGAATGTCATTTGTGCCATTTGTCTACAACTGAATGGAATGTTTACGTGGGGATTCTGACTATTTTGGACTGGTAGTCGTCGATCCACGGCCATGGTTCTGCCACACAATACCTCAATGCTAACGAGAGGAAATTACACTGTCGTTAGCTTTGACAGTTAGGGTTGTTTGTTTGCATCTCAACAGTTGTTTTTCTCACTACCATAGGGCCAAACTATCCTTGCCCAGGCACACACTCCTGGTTTTGGACTATAAATATTAGGGGGTTTGGCACCAACTGCTAGACTAGATGTGACCAATCTAAGTCCAAGACCAGATGTGACCAATCTAAGTCCAAGACTGGATGTGACCAATCTAAGTCCAAGACTAAATCTGACCAATCTAAGTCCAAGACTAGATGTGACCAATCTAAGTCCAAGACTAGATGTGACCAATCTAAGTCCAAGACTGGATGTGACCAATCTAAGTCCAAGACTAGATGTGACCAATCTAAGTCCAAGACTAGATGTGACCAATCTAAGTCCAAGACTGGATGTGACCAATCTAAGTCCAAGACTAGATGTGACCAATCTAAGTCCAAGACTAGATGTAACAATCTAAGTCTAAGACTAGATGTGACCAATCTAAGTCCAGGACTAGATGTGACCAATCTAAGTCTAAGACTAGATGTGACCAATCTAAGTCCAAGACTAGATGTAACAATCTAAGTCTAAGACTAGATGTAACAATCTAAGTCTAAGTCTAGATGTAACAATCTAAGTCTAAGTCTAGATGTAACAATCTAAGTCTAAGACTAAATGTAACAATCTAAGTCTAAGACTAGATGTAACAATCTAAGTCTAAGACTAGATGTAGCAATCTAAGTCTAAGACTAGATGTAACAATCTACGTCTAAGACTAGATGTGAACAATCTAAGTCTAAGACTAGATGTAACAATCTAAGTCTAAGACTAGATGTGAACAATCTAAGTCTAAGACTAGATGTAACAATCTAAGTCTAAGACTAGATGTAACAATCTAAGTCTAAGACTAGATGTAACAATCTAAGCCTAAGACTAGATGTAACAATCTAAGTCTAAGACTAGATGTAACAATCTAAGTCTAAGACTAGATGTAACAATCTAAGCCTAAGACTAGATGTAACAATCTAAGTCTAAGACTAGATGTAACAATCTAAGTCTAAGACTAGATGTAACAATCTAAGTCTAAGACTAGATGTAACAATCTAAGTCTAAGACTAGATGTAACAATCTAAGTCTATGAACATGAAGTGATGAAGTCTAGTCAGATGAGAGGTGAAACATCTTCTAAGACAAACCAAACAATCCTGTTGTGATGATTGAATGCCCTGAGACTACAAAGACCTGAGACTACAAAGACCTGAGTCTACAAAGACCTGAGACTACAAAGACCTGAGACTACAAAGACCATAGACGACAAAGACCTGATGAATGACAACCTTCATAGACATGTCCTTTTGTAAAAGTAAACACAGTGTGCAACCAGATGTGATATTTCATAGAAGATGCTAAATGAGTGGGAAAGTAGCTTGTTTGTTCTTCTCCTTTCTCCTTCTACTTTCCTCCATGTTCCTCTCCTTTGTCCTTCTACCTGCCTCCATGTTCCTTTCCTTTGTCCTTCTACCTGCCTCCATGTTCCTCTCTTTCTCCTTCTACCTGCCTCCATGTTCCTCTCCTTTGTCCTTCTACCTGCCTCCGTGTTCCTCTCCTTTGTCCTTCTACCTGCCTCCATGTTCCTCTCCTTTCTCCTTCTACCTGCCTCCGTGTTCCTCTCCTTTGTCTTCTACCTGCCTCCATGTTCCTCTCCTTTGTCCTTCTACCTGCCTCCATGTTCCTCTCCTTTGTCCTTCTACCTGCCTCCATGTTCCTCTCCTTTGTCCTTCTACCTGCCTCCATGTTCCTCTCCTTTCTCCTTCTACCTGCCTCCATGTTCCTCTCCTTTGTCCTTCTACCTGCCTCCATGTTCCTCTCCTTTGTCCTTCTACCTGCCTCCATGTTCCTCTCCTTTCTCCTTCTACCTGCCTCCGTGTTCCTCTCCTTTGTCTTCTACCTGCCTCCATGTTCCTCTCCTTTGTCCTTCTACCTGCCTCCATGTTCCTCTCCTTTGTCCTTCTACCTGCCTCCATGTTCCTCTCCTTTGTCCTTCTACCTGCCTCCATGTTCCTCTCCTTTGTCCTTCTACCTGTGTCCATGTTCCTCTCCTTTGTCCTTCTACCTGCCTCCATGTTCCTCTCCTTTCTCCTTCTACCTGCCTCCATGTTCCTCTCCTTTGTCCTTCTACCTGCCTCCATGTTCCTCTCCTTTGCCCTTCTACCTGCCTCCATGTTCCTCTCCTTTGTCCTTATACCTGCCTCCATGTTCCTCTCCTTTGTCCTTCTACCTGCCTCCATGTTCCTCTCCTTTGTCCTTCTACCTGTGTCCATGTTCCTCTCCTTTGTCCTTCTACCTGCCTCCATGTTCCTCTCCTTTGTCCTTCTACCTGCCTCCATGTTCCTCTCCTTTGTCCTTCTACCTGCCTCCATGTTCCTCTCCTTTGTCCTTCTACCTGCTCTGTTCAGAGAGCCCTTCCCCCACATATTGTCTTCTCCGCCATGCAGTCCCTCAAAGTATTGTGGAGGTATTGATTAGGAGGCATTGATCGTCACTGTAGAGAGAATCTGGGGTGAGGCAAGCGCAGCTCCTGGGTTTAACGCTTGTTACACACCGTTAGCCCGCAATCTCAAGGAGGGTAATCAGAGTCCACACTCCTTCATCACTTCATTTACCTCCTTGGGTTGTTCTCCTCTTCCTCTTTCACAGAGCAGCACAGGCCAGGAAAACACACCTTTAGCATGAAGTAGTACCACATGGGTGTGATGCACTCCATCCAACCTTAAGGTGCTGCTAACAATGTGCAGGTAAGGACAGGGTATGGAAAGGACAAATGACATAGACCAGAGTATGGAAAGGACAAATGACATAGACCAGAGTATGGAAAGGACAAATGACATAGACCAGAGTATGGAAAGGACAAATGAAATAGACCAGGGTATGGAAAGGACAAATGACATAGACATGGGTATGGAAAGGACAAATGACATAGACCAGAGTATGGAAAGGACAAATGAAATAGACCAGAGTATGGAAAGGACAAATGACATAGACCAGAGTATGGAAAGGACAAATGACATAGACCAGAGTATGGAAAGGACAAATGACATAGCCCAGAGTATGGAAAGGACAAATGACATAGACCAGGGTATGGAAAGGACAAATGACATAGACCAGAGTATGGAAAGGACAAATGATAGCCAATCAGCAAAGTGCTGTTACTGTCTTTTTGCCAGCGCTGACCCCTTGACCCCATTTCATGACACTCAGGTCAAAGGTCAGCAAGGCAGGGGTCAAAGGGCATTGCCATGAGAGGGGTTGTCATGGTTACAGCACTAGCTGAAGACCAGTAAGAGAGATGATGATGATGCTGGACTCACACTGTTCATTCAGAAATACTTGTAGAAGATTTAGAGCTGGAGTATTTTCATTTGATGACATTTTTATTTGAACAATTAGGACAAATGAGATGATCCTAACCTACAACACTGTCCATTTTATTTGAACAATTAGGGTACATGAGATGATCCTAACCTACAACACTGTCCATTTTATTTGAACAATTAGGACGAATGAGATGATCCTAACCTACAATACTGTCCATTTTATTTGAACAATTAGGACAAATGAGATGATCCTAACCTACAATACTGTCCATTTTATTTGAACAATTAGGACAAATGAGATGATCCTAACCTACAACACTGTCCATTTTATTTGAACAATTAGGACAAATGAGATGATCCTAACCTACAACACTGTCCATTTTATTTGAACAATTAGGACAAATGAGATGCTCCTAACCTACAACACTGTCCATTTTATTTGAACAATTAGGATACATGAGATGATCCTAACCTACAACACTGTCCATTTTATTTGAACAATTAGGACAAATGAGATGATCCTAACCTACAATACTGTCCATTTTATTTGAACAATTAGGATACATGAGATGATCCTAACCTACAACACTGTCCATTTTATTTGAACAATTAGGACAAATGAGATGCTCCTAACCTACAACACTGTCCATTTTATTTGAACAATTAGGATACATGAGATGATCCTAACCTACAATACTGTCCATTTTATTTGAACAATTAGAACAAATGAGATGCTCTAACCTACAACACTGTCCATTTTATTTGAACAATTAGAACAAATGAGATGCTCTAACCTACAACACTGTCCATTTGTCATGACCTGTCACTCCAGGTCATGTCTTGTTTTGCATGTGTTTTATACCGTAGCTCTCCTATGATTAGGCTCTATTTCTGTTTAAAAGAGAACTGCACTTTTTTTTACAATGTTGCATATCATTCACAATCATTTTGGCAACAGATGTTATTATTTTAATGCATTCTACATTTGAAATAAACGTAAATAAAAGTCTGCTTACAACGGAGCCAATGGGAGGTCCTCTACTTCACCCATAAAATCCAATAAATAACCTTTTAAAAAGCACCAACAATACTCCATTTACATTTTGTGACTTGAATATTACCAAGTCTTTGTGATATTGTTATTGTAAATATTAACAATATTAGTGATATTTTTATTATAAATATTAACAAGTATTAGTGATATTGTTATCATCAATCAATGTTTACTTATATAGCCCTAAATCACGAGTGTCTCAAAGAGCTGCACAAGCCACAACGACATCCTGGACTCATATCCCACATCAGGGCAAGGAAAAACTCAACTCAATGGGGCGACAATGAGAAACCTTGGAGAGGACCGCAGATATGTATATATATACAGTATATATATATATACACTGTAGGTATATACAGTATAGGTATATACAGTATAGGTATATATATGTATATATGTATATAAAGGTATATACAGTATAGGTATATATATATATATATAGGTATATATGTATATAAAGGTATATACAGTATATATATATATATATATAAAGATATATACTGTACAAGATAGGCGTAATATGATCAAACTTTCTTGTTCTTGTCAAAAGTCTAGCAGCCGCATTTTGTACCAACTGTAATCTTTTAATGCTAGACATAGGGAGACATGAAAATAATACGTTACAGTAATCGAGACGAGACGTAATGAATGCATGAATAATGATCTCAGCGTCGCTAGTGGATAAAATGGAATGAATGTTATCGATATTACGGAGATGAAAGAAGGCCGTTTTAGTAACACTCTTAATGTGTGACTCAAAGGAGAGAGTTGTTTTAGTAACACTCTTAATGTGTGACTCAAAGGAGAGAGTTGTTTTAGTAACACTCTTAATGTGTGACTCAAAGGAGAGAGTTGTTTTAGTAACACTCTTAATGTGTGACTCAAAGGAGAGAGTTGTTTTAGTAACACTCTTAATGTGTGACTCAAAGGAGAGAGTTGTTTTAGTAACACTCTTAATGGGTGACTCAAAGGAGAGAATTGTTTTAGTAACGCTCTTAATGTGTGTCTCAAAGGAGAGAGTTGTTTTAGTAACACTCTTAATGTGTGACTCAAAGGAGAGAGTTGTTTTAGTAACACTCTTAATGTGTGACTCAAAGGAGAGAGTTGTTTTAGTAACACTCTTAATGTGTGACTCAAAGGAGAGAGTTGTTTTAGTAACACTCTTAATGTGTGACTCAAAGGAGAGAGTTGTTTTAGTAACACTCTTAATGTGTGACTCAAACAAGAGAGTTGTTTTAGTAACACTCTTAATGTGTGACTCAAAGGAGAGAGTTGTTTTAGTAACACTCTTAATGGGTGACTCAAAGGAGAGAATTGTTTTAGTAACACTCTTAATGTGTGACTCAAAGGAGAGAGTTGTTTTAGTAACACTCTTAATGTGTGACTCAAAGGAGAGAGTTGTTTTAGTAACACTCTTAATGTGTGACTCAAAGGAGAGAGTTGTTTTAGTAACACTCTTAATGTGTGACTCAAACAAGAGAGTTGTTTTAGTAACACTCTTAATGTGTGACTCAAAGGAGAGAGTTGTTTTAGTAACACTCTTAATGGGTGACTCAAAGCAGAGAGTTGTTTTAGTAACACTCTTAATGTGTGACCAGTGTAATTGTTTGGTATATTATAAATATTAACAAGTATTAGTGTTATTGTTATTATAAACATTAAGAAGTATTAGTGTTATTTTGTATTATAAATATCAACAAGTATCAGTCTAGTTTATGAAGGACAGCACCACAGCAGGGTGTGGTTGTCACTCCTGCTTCTTTGGGTAGAAGATAGCAGATATCCACATTTGCAGGGTCCATCTCCATGCATACTTGACAACCTTCACTGAAAGTATTTCTTACATATATATATATATATATATATATATATATATATATATATATATATATATATATATATATATATATATATATATATATATATATATATATATATGTAACGGTGTAGAAACAGACATTCATTATGCTTGATTAAATTATGAATGAAGTGTTGCAACAGCGCCTGTTGCTGGCGAGAAGTGGTATGTACAGTTACCTACAGGAAGTGGTATGTACAGTTACCTACAGGAAGTGGTATGTACGGTTACCTACAGGAAGTGGTATGTACAGTTACCTACAGGAAGTGGTATGTACGGTTACCTACAGGAAGTGGTATGTACAGTTACCTACAGGAAGTGGTAAATACAGTTACCTACAGGAAGTGGTATGTACAGTTACCTACAGGAAGTGCTCAGAACTGTGAAGCCTTCCAACTGGTGAGACACGTGTTTACATTGTCCGAGATTGATGACTAATTAGTGAATATTGACTGTTTATATTTTGATTGGTACTTTGTAATGTACACATAAAAAGGTTGGCTAATTGGTATTGACTAAAACTGTATCTTAGAGTGATATTTTGAAGACAATAACATACTTTTACTGTGTAACTAATTGGTGATGTTGATGTGTTATTTAGAGAATCCCGTGAGCCAAGTGGACTCACAGTCTCACAATGTGCAGTGTTTTGCAGGTAACATTATATTTCATGCCACTGTGATTGTGTGCTGTCCTCACCTATTATTATTATTATTATTATTATTATTATTATTATGATGCTAATAGTAGCTTAGCTAGGCCGCAGCCTGGTTTGAAGTAGCCATTTTGGATGCGAGGTGCGTTCAGGGACATCCTGTAAAATGTAGTGACTGTCAATTTACTGTGTATTTTGCATATTAAAAAAAAGGATTATTGTAAATTTAAGTTTACCAATATCAGTACAGGTGAAACCAACTGAGTTGAGTTTAAGTTTATTTCGAACTGAGAGAATGAATATGATAATTAGTATGACGATTTGGTTTAAACACTGTATGATCACACCCAAATGTAACATGTTTGTAAAATGACACTGTGGTTTTATTATGTCAAACATCAGAAGTGTGAAGCCTTCCAACTCAGAATCCTGTGACCCAAGTAGACTCACAGTCTCACAATTTGAACTGTTTTACTCCTGTGGTTACGTTATAGTGTTCTGTGGTTAGTAACCACAGAACACTACACCGTATAGTGTTCTGTGGTTACTAACCACAGAACACTACACGGTGTAGTGTTGTGTGGTTACTTTTTGCTTGGCCAAGCGGACGTGACGACAGGCTGTCCTCACTCAGGTCCTCACTCAGGTCCGCATGGACCTGGAGGGGGCGTGCCTTAAGTCCGGCTGGAAATCGGGAGAACTTGGGGAGAATGGTTGTCCCAGGAGATTTTTGGGAGATGCACTGAAATTCGGGAGTCTCCCGGAAAATTTGTGAGGGTTAGTAAGTATGAGTGTCGATGTCTTGTTTGTGTAGAAAGTCTGTCACCTGAGCTTCCACAGACTTGATCTCCTCCTCATTTGGGTTCCCACTGAGCCCTGCTGTAGATCCTGGGCCTTATTTTCAGGCCGGTCACCAGTGTTGGGTTAATTACTGAAAACCAGTAACTAGTTACAGTTACTAGTTACTTTATTTCAAAAGTAACTCAGTTACTTACACCAAAAAGTAATGCGTTACGTTGTTTTCCCTTTTTTTTTTAAGGCTCCCATTAATGCCCTTTTAGCCTTCATTTCAGTACTGTTATTGCACTGGACAATAATACAATGTGTTGATCAACTGGACCTGCATTTGCATCACTCAACTCAGAAAGCAATGTGCTCTACATACAACACACAAACAATGTGCAACACACAAACAATGTGCTCTACATACAACACACAAAGACAAAGATATGTTTCAAAGGGCCAATTTATTTCAGGCCAGAACAAATTGACAAACTATTTGAAATAGCTGCAACATAATGGCACTTTAACTTTAACTTTAAGTAGATAGGATCTTTGATCCAAGACACAACTTACCTTTAACTAAAATGTTATTTTCTTTGTGCTCGACAAAAGAAAAGTATTGAGAATGTCTCCATGTTAAGAAACTCAACTTTTGGCTTCACCATGATGTCTTGTTAGTTGTTATGAGAGTAGCGTGTGTGTGTGTGTGTGTGTGTGTGTGTGTGTGTGTGTGTGTGTGTGTGTGTGTGTGTGTGTGTGTGTGTGTGTGTGTGTGTGTGTGTGGCCCTTTAAGATATGACAGCATGTGAGGTGAGTGACGTCAGTGGGTGAATGGGCGAGAGAGGTGAGGGACCGGCGACAGTGAGTGCGTGCAGGTGCTCTAGCTTGGTGGATGGCTGCGTCCAATAAAGTCACAAAGTTGCAACAAACCGCCGGCCTCGTCATTCACCCTCAGCTGTAAAGACCCACTTCCGGGTAAAGTGAAGGTTGTTAGCCCGAAGTACATAGGCCCTGGAGGAACATCTCCCTGCGCCCCTCAACTACGGTCTGGGAGCGCCCCACTTGGCCCCGCCCACACACACACACAAAGCACGCCTTTTCTTTCCACCACAGCGCTGCAATAAAACACTCAGATATTCTGTTTCTAGCCGATACTACATAAAAAATAACGTAAAATAACGCAGTAACGCATCATGTAGTAACGGTAACTGAGTTACTGAATATAAACAATAACACGTTAGATTACTAGTTACCGCCGAAACTAACGGCGTTACAGTAACGCGTTAGTCCCAACACTGCCGGTCACTATGACATCGTTTTCAGGCCGGACACTATGACATCGTTGAGCTTCCCAACTTGCTGGAGCTCCTCAACTCTGTTGGTCGGGCATTTTTTTTCATGGTCCTTTTTGATATTTTGGTCCTTGAGGTAACGGATCTCCTTCATGAAGTTGTCCATCTGGGCCTTGATGCCATCAAGCCTTTCCAGTTGGCCCCTGAGACCCTCAAGGTGACCAGGACTGTTCCATACTGATCTGAGATTGTTGACATGAGCGGTGGGTTTTCAATCCTTTTCATTTCTGTCATGGGCTGTACTCTCCGTGCAGCAGAGGTTAACGGGCCTTCAATGAAATGTCCTCAAGACAATACATTTGTATACCCTACATCTGTGTTTTTCCAACCACTGTGCCGCGGCACACTAGTGTACCGTGAGATATTGTCTGGTGTGCCGTGGGAAATTATGCAATTTCACCTAATTGGTCGGAAAAACATTATTTGCACAGCAATAATTATAATCCGCAAACATTGTGCGGTTGTCGAGTGTGTGTGCTGTCTGGAGATCAGCAGAGGAACCATGTAATACTCTTCCATACCAGTAGGTGGCAGCATTACTTTGTAAGCCTACTTTGAGACAAGAGAATGAATGATGGTTATGGTTTGAAGTCATATCAAACAATTGCGTCAGGTATTTGATGAGAACGACTTTATTTTGTCAATATTGGCTATTGGGTTTTGTTTTTAACATTTTCTGCTGGTGGTGTCTGTCATGTATTGGCTACTCGGGTCACAGGACAATAGCGGAACCATTGTAAGGGGAACTTAAGGGCGGGGGACACAGGATATGATGACATGTGTTGTGTGTTGGACACCTGGAAGTGGAAAAAGTAAGAGCGGGAATAAAAGGCAGAAAAAGACGATAAGCTTTCTTCTGGTGTATTATGAAGCTTAGATTGCTAATAAGTGAGGATGGGATAGTGCCCCCCTGGTTTTTTCAATGAATAGAATGTGCCTTGGCTGAAAAAAGGTTGAAAAACACTGCCCTCCATTCAAGCTGTTGCCCTGCAAGACATCACGTGACCTGACTGCCGCCTGAAAGTGATGAAACAGCGCCCTCTGCTGGACACCAGCATGTACTTCACACACAGTCAATTACATCAAAATATGTTTGTTGTCAAAAAGTTGTGACAGTTCTCCATTATTTTGAATAAATACAAATATAAATGCCAAAGTCATTGTTTAGTTGAGGCTTTATTGCATTTACAATATTTATACTGCTCATTAGACAAAGTATTTTAGATCAAATAATTGTGATATGCTGGTCCCTAAGTGTACTGTAAAAGTGAACAGACTAATTCCTAATGAACACGATTGGCCCCGTGATGAGGTGGCAACTTGTCCAGGGTGTACGCCGCCTTCCTTGTTCAGTGTGTACACCACCTTCTTTGTCCAGGGTGTACGCCGCCTTCCTTGTCCAGGGTGTACTCCACCTTCTTTGTCCAGGGTGTACGCCGCCTTCTTTGTCCAGGGTGTACCCCGCCTTCTTTGTCCAGTGTGTACCCCGCCTTCTTTGTCCAGTGTGTACCCCGCCTTCCTTGTCCAGGGTGTACACCGTCTTCTTTGTCCAGGGTGTATCCCACCTTCTTTGTCCAGGGTGTACCCCACCTTCTTTGTCCAGGGTGTATCCCACCTTCCTTGTCCAGGGTGTACCCCACCTTCCATGTCCAGGGTGTACGCCACCTTCATTGTCCAGGATGTACCCCACCTTCCTTGTCCAGGGTATACCCCGCCTAATGCAGCTGAGATAGGCTCCAGCACCCTCTGCCACCCCGTAAGGGACAAGCAGTAGAAAATGGACGGATGACGTCATGCTGTAATAATAGCATAGATACTGTAGAGAGCAGCATTTAGCTATAGCGGTCGAAGAAGGCTGCGATGAGGTGGCGACTTGTCCAGGGTGTACCCCGCCTTCCGCCCGATTGTAGCTGAGATAGGCTCCAGCGCCCCTGAAGGGAATAAGCGGTTTGAAACTGGATGGATGGACGGTAGAAGAAGGAGCCTGAATTGCACAAACACCCACCCATCCATCCATTTTCTACCGCTTGTCCCTATATATTCATTAGGTTGATGTTCCCAATAAATTCATGGATGCTATTTTTCTTTTGTTTCTTTTGGACCCTGAACAACACCTGCAGGCCCAGGTGAGGACTTCTTGGAACCAAGGTGAGGACTTCTTGGATCCAAGAAGAATTGCAGAGATGATCCATGTTTGTTGACTACAATGAAGAGACATGTTGACTACAATGAAGAGACATGTTGACTACAATGAAGAGACATGTTGACTACAATGAAGAGACATGTTGACTACAATGAAGAGACATGTTGACTACAATGAAGAGACATGTTGACTACAATGAAGAGACATGTTGACTACAATGAAGAGACATGTTGACTACAATGAAGAGACATGTTGACTACAATGAAGAGACATGTTGACTACAATGAAGAGACATGTTGACTACAATGAAGAGACATGTTGACTACAATGAAGAGACATGTTGACTACAATGAAGAGACATGTTGACTACAATGAAGAGACATGTGGACTACAATGAAGAGACATGTGGACTACAATGAAGAGACATGTTGACTACAATGAAGAGACATGTTGACTACAATGAAGAGACATGTTTGTTGACTACAATGAAGAGACATGTTGACTACAATGAAGAGACATGTTTGTTGACTACAATGAAGAGACATGTTGACTACAATGAAGAGACATGTTGACTACAATGAAGAGACATGTTGACTACAATGAAGAGACATGTTGACTACAATGAAGAGACATGTTTGTTGACTACAATGAAGAGACATGTTGACTACAATGAAGAGACATGTTGACTACAATGAAGAGACATGTTTGTTGACTACAATGAAGAGACTTGTTGACTACAATGAAGAGACATGTTGACTACAATGAAGAGACATGTTGACTACAATGAAGAGACATGTTGACTACAATGAAGAGACATGTTGACTACAATGAAGAGACATGTTTGTTGACTACAATGAAGAGACATGTTGACTACAATGAAGAGACATGTTGACTACAATGAAGAGACATGTTGACTACAATGAAGAGACATGTTGACTACAATGAAGAGACATGTTGACTACAATGAAGAGACATGTTGACTACAATGAAGAGACATGTTGACTACAATGAAGAGACATGTTTGTTGACTACAATGAAGAGACATGTTGACTACAATGAAGAGACATGTTGACTACAATGAAGAGACATGTTGACTACAATGAAGAGACATGTTGACTACAATGAAGAGACATGTTTGTTGACTACAATGAAGAGACATGTTGACTACAATGAAGAGACATGTTGACTACAATGAAGAGACATGTTGACTACAATGAAGAGACATGTTGACTACAATGAAGAGACATGTTGACTACAATGAAGAGACATGTTGACTACAATGAAGAGACATGTTGACTACAATGAAGAGACATGTTGACTACAAACAAGTACATAAGTACACTTCAACTATGAGAGACAAAATGAGAAAAAATCCAGAAAATAAGTATTTGGTCACCGTTCTTGCGATCATTTTGACCCCACGGGATGAGATCTTGCGTGGAGCCCCAGATGGAAGGAGAGGATCAGTGATCTTGTATATCTTCCATGTTCTGATAATTACTGATGGAAGGAGAGGATCAGTGATCTTGTATATCTTCCATGTTCTGATAATTACTGATGGAAGGAGAGGATCAGTGATCTTGTATATCTTCCATGTTCTGATAATTACTGATGGAAGGAGTTGATCAGTGATCTTGTATATCTTCCATGTTCTGATAATTACTGATGGAAGGAGAGGATCAGTGATCTTGTATATCTTCCATGTTCTGATAATTACTGATGGAAGGAGTTGATCAGTGATCTTGTATATCTTCCATGTTCTGATAATTACTGATGGAAGGAGAGGATCAGTGATCTTGTATATCTTCCATGTTCTGATAATTACTGATGGAAGGAGAGGATCAGTGATCTTGTATATCTTCCATGTTCTGATAATTACTGATGGAAGGAGAGGATCAGTGATCTTGTATATCTTCCATGTTCTGATAATTACTGATGGAAGGAGAGGATCAGTGATCTTGTATATCTTCCATGTTCTGATAATTACTGATGGAAGGAGAGGATCAGTGGTCTTGTATATCTTCCATGTTCTGATAATTACTGATGGAAGGAGAGGATCAGTGATCTTGTATATCTTCCATGTTCTGATAATTACTGATGGAAGGAGTTGATCAGTGATCTTGTATATCTTCCATGTTCTGATAATTACTGATGGAAGGAGAGGATCAGTGATCTTGTATATCTTCCATGTTCTGATAATTACTGATGGAAGGAGTTGATCAGTGATCTTGTATATCTTCCATGTTCTGATAATTACTGATGGAAGGAGAGGATCAGTGATCTTGTATATCTTCCATGTTCTGATAATTACTGATGGAAGGAGAGGATCAGTGATCTTGTATATCTTCCATGTTCTGATAATTACTGATGGAAGGAGAGGATCAGTGATCTTGTATATCTTCCATGTTCTGATAATTACTGATGGAAGGAGTTGATCAGTGATCTTGTATATCTTCCATGTTCTGATAATTACTGATGGAAGGAGTTGATCAGTGATCTTGTATATCTTCCATGTTCTGATAATTACTGATGGAAGGAGAGGATCAGTGATCTTGTATATCTTCCATGTTCTGATAATTACTGATGGAAGGAGAGGATCAGTGATCTTGTATATCTTCCATGTTCTGATAATTACTGATGGAAGGAGTTGATCAGTGATCTTGTATATCTTCCATGTTCTGATAATTACTGATGGAAGGAGAGGATCAGTGATCTTGTATATCTTCCATGTTCTGATAATTACTGATGGAAGGAGTTGATCAGTGATCTTGTATATCTTCCATGTTCTGATAATTACTGATGGAAGGAGAGGATCAGTGGTCTTGTATATCTTCCATGTTCTGATAATTACTGATGGAAGGAGAGGATCAGTGATCTTGTATATCTTCCATCTTCTGATAATTACTGATGGAAGGAGTTGATCAGTGATCTTGTATATCTTCCATGTTCTGATAATTACTGATGGAAGGAGAGGATCAGTGGTCTTGTATATCTTCCATGTTCTGATAATTACTGATGGAAGGAGAGGATCAGTGATCTTGTATATCTTCCATGTTCTGATAATTACTGATGGAAGGAGAGGATCAGTGATCTTGTATATCTTCCATGTTCTGATAATTACTGATGGAAGGAGAGGATCAGTGATCTTGTATATCTTCCATGTTCTGATAATTACTGATGGAAGGAGAGGATCAGTGATCTTGTATATCTTCCATGTTCTGATAATTACTGATGGAAGGAGAGGATCAGTGATCTTGTATATCTTCCATGTTCTGATAATTACTGATGGAAGGAGTTGATCAGTGATCTTGTATATCTTCCATGTTCTGATAATTACTGATGGAAGGAGAGGATCAGTGATCTTGTATATCTTCCATGTTCTGATAATTACTGATGGAAGGAGAGGATCAGTGGTCTTGTATATCTTCCATGTTCTGATAATTACTGATGGAAGGAGAGGATCAGTGGTCTTGTATATCTTCCATGTTCTGATAATTACTGATGGAAGGAGAGGATCAGTGATCTTGTATATCTTCCATGTTCTGATAATTACTGATGGAAGGAGAGGATCAGTGATCTTGTATATCTTCCATGTTCTGATAATTACTGATGGAAGGAGAGGATCAGTGATCTTGTATATCTTCCATGTTCTGATAATTACTGATGGAAGGAGAGGATCAGTGATCTTGTATATCTTCCATGTTCTGATAATTACTGATGGAAGGAGAGGATCAGTGATCTTGTATATCTTCCATGTTCTGATAATTACTGATGGAAGGAGAGGATCAGTGATCTTGTATATCTTCCATGTTCTGATAATTACTGATGGAAGGAGAGGATCAGTGATCTTGTATATCTTCCATGTTCTGATAATTACTGATGGAAGGAGAGGATCAGTGATCTTGTATATCTTCCATGTTCTGATAATTACTGATGGAAGGAGAGGATCAGTGATCTTGTATATCTTCCATGTTCTGATAATTACTGATGGAAGGAGAGGATCAGTGATCTTGTATATCTTCCATGTTCTGATAATTACTGATGGAAGGAGAGGATCAGTGATCTTGTATATCTTCCATGTTCTGATAATTACTGATGGAAGGAGTTGATCAGTGATCTTGTATATCTTCCATGTTCTGATAATTACTGATGGAAGGAGAGGATCAGTGATCTTGTATATCTTCCATGTTCTGATAATTACTGATGGAAGGAGAGGATCAGTGATCTTGTATATCTTCCATGTTCTGATAATTACTGATGGAAGGAGAGGATCAGTGATCTTGTATATCTTCCATGTTCTGATAATTACTGATGGAAGGAGAGGATCAGTGATCTTGTATATCTTCCATGTTCTGATAATTACTGATGGAAGGAGAGGATCAGTGATCTTGTATATCTTCCATGTTCTGATAATTACTGATGGAAGGAGAGGATCAGTGGTCTTGTATATCTTCCATGTTCTGATAATTACTGATGGAAGGAGAGGATCAGTGATCTTGTATATCTTCCATGTTCTGATAATTACTGATGGAAGGAGAGGATCAGTGATCTTGTATATCTTCCATGTTCTGATAATTACTGATGGAAGGAGAGGATCAGTGGTCTTGTATATCTTCCATGTTCTGATAATTACTGATGGAAGGAGAGGATCAGTGATCTTGTATATCTTCCATGTTCTGATAATTACTGATGGAAGGAGAGGATCAGTGGTCTTGTATATCTTCCATGTTCTGATAATTACTCCCACAGTTGACTTCTTCACACCAAGCTGCTGACCTTGCAGATTCAGTCTTCCCAGCCTGGTGCAGGTCTACAATGTTGTTTCTGGTCAGCTCTTTGGTCTTGCCCATAGTGGAGTTTGGAGTGGGACTGTTTGAGGTTGTGGACAGGTGTCTTTTATCCTGATACCGAGGCCAAACAGGTGCCATTGTTACAGGTAACGAGTGAGGACACAGGAGCCTCTTCAAGAAGAAGTTACAGGTCTGTGGAATCTTGCTTGTTTGTAGGTGATTAAATACTTCTTTTACAGAGGAATTTGCCAATTCATTAATACAAAATCCTACAATGTGATTTACTGGATTATTGTCCCTCATTCTGTCTCTCATAGTTGAAGTGAAGCTAGGATGGAAATGACATCTTTTCAAGTGGGACAACTTGCACAATTAGTGGCTGACTAAATACTGTATACAAACCCTGTTTCCATATGAGTTGGGAAATTGTGTTAGATGTAAATATAAACGGAATACAATGATTTGCAAATCATTTTCAAGCCATATTCAGTTGAATATGCTACAAAGACAACATATTTGATGTTCAAACTCATAAACTTTATTTTTTTTTTGCAAATAATAATTAACTTAGAATTTCATGGCTGCAACACGTGCCAAAGTAGTTGGGAAAGGGCATGTTCACCACTGTGTTACATGGCCTTTCCTTTTAACAACACTCAGTAAACATTTGGGAACTGAGGAAACTAATTGTTGAAGCTTTGAAAGTGGAATTCTTTCCCATTCTTGTTTTATGTAGAGCTTCAGTTGTTCAACAGTCCAGGGTCTCCGCTGTCATATTTTAGGCTTCATAATGCGCCACACATTTTCAATGGGAGACAGGTCTGGACTGCAGGCGGGCCAGGAAAGTACCCGCACTCTTTTTTTGCGAAGCCACGCTGTTGTAACACGTGCTGAATGTGGCTTGGCATTGTCTTGCTGAAATAAGCAGGGGCGTCCATGAAAAAGACGGCGCTTAGATGGCAGCATATGTTGTTCCAAAACCTGTATGTACCTTTCAGCATTAATGGTGCCTTCACAGATGTGTAAGTTACCCATGCCTTGGACACTAATGCACCCCCATACCATCACACATGCTGGCTTTTGAACTTTGCGTCGATAACAGTCTGGATGGTTCGCTTCCCCTTTGGTCCGGATGACACGATGTCGAATATTTCCAAAAACAATTTGAAATGTGGACTCGTCAGACCACAGAACACTTTTCCACTTTGTATCAGTCCATCTTAGATGATCTCGGGCCCAGAGAAGCCGGCGGCGTTTCTGGGTGTTGTTGATAAATGGCTTTCACTTTGCATAGTAGAGCTTTAACTTGCACTTACAGATGTAGCGACCAACTGTATCTAGTGACAGTGGTTTTCTGAAATGTTCCTGAGCCCATGTGGTGATATCCTTTAGAGATTGATGTCGGTTTGTGATACAGTGCCGTCTGAGGGATGGAAGGTCACGCTCATTCAATGTTGGTTTCCGGCCATGCCGCTTACGTGGAGTGATTTCTCCACATTCTCTGAACCTTTTGATGATATTATGGAGCGTAGATGTTGAAATCCCTCAATTGCACTTTGAGAAACATTGTTCTTAAACTGTTTGACTATTTGCTCACGCAGTTGTGGACAAAGGGGTGTACCTCGCCCCATCCTTTCTTGTGAAAGACTGAGCATTTTTTGGGAAGCTGTTTTTATACCCAATCATGGCACCCACCTGTTCCCAATTAGCCTGCACACCTGTGGGATGTTCCAAATAAGTGTTTGATGAGCATTCCTCAACTTTATCAGTATTTATTGCCACCTTTCCCAACTTCTTTGGCACATGTTGATGCCATCAAATTCTAAAGTTGATGATTATTTGCACAAAAAAAAATAAAGTTTGTGAGTTTGAACATCAAATATGTTGTCTTTGTAGCATATTCAACTGAATATGGCTTGAAAATGATTTGCAAATCATTGTATTCCGTTTATATTTACATCTAACACAATTTCCCAACTCATATGGAAACGGGGTTTGTATGTATATATTGTATATATATATATATATATATATATATATATATATATATATATATATATATATATACACAGTATATATATGACAGTCAAAGAAAGAATAATAATAGAAGCAGACATGATAGTGAAAGAAAGAACAATAATGTAGAGCTGCAACAAAGACATCCATGTGGTGACACTGCTGGGCTCCTGCAGCAGAAAAACAGCTAAGTGTGCAGTCATTAATATGCAAATATGCAAATGCGAGGGTAATTAAGATTGGGCTCTTTGATTGCTAATGAATTCCAAGGGGGAGGGTGTGGATCCAAAAACAATATACTGTATAGTACTAACCCCGTTTCCATATGAGTTGGGAAATTGTGTTAGATGTAAATATAAACGGAATACAATGATTTGCAAATCCTTTTCAAGCCATATTCAGTTGAATATGCTACAAAGACAACATATTTGATGTTCAAACTCATAAACTTTATTTTTTTTTTGCAAATGATAATTAACTTAGAATTTCATGGCTGCAACACGTGCCAAAGAAATTGGGAAAGGGCATGTTCACCACTGTGTTACATGGCCTTTCCTTTTAACAACACTCAGTAAAGGTTTGGGAACTGAGGAGACACATTTTTGAAGCTTCTCAGGTGGAATTCTTTCCCATTCTTGCTTGATGTACAGCTTAAGTTGTTCAACAGTCCGGGGGTCTCCCTTGTGCTATTTTAGGCTTCATAATGCACCACACATTTTCAATGGGAGACAGGTCTGGACTACAGGCAGGCCAGTCTAGTACCCGCACTCTTTTACTATGAAGCCACGTTGATGTAACACGTGGCTTGGCATTGTCATGCTGAAATAAGCAGGGGCGTCCATGGTAACGTTGCTTGGATGGCAACATATGTTGCTCCAAAAGCTGTATGTACCTTTCAGCATTAATGGTGCCTTCACAGATGTGTAAGTTACCCATGTCTTGGCCACTAATACACCCCCATACCATCACACATGCTGCCTTTTACACTTTGCGCCTATAACAATCCGGATGGTTCTTTTCCTCTTTGGTCCGGAGGACACCACGTCCACAGTTTCCAAAAACAATTTGAAATGTGGACTCGTCAGACCACAGAACACTTTTCCACTTTGTATCAGTCCATCTTAGATGAGCTCAGGCCCAGCGAAGCCGACGGCGTTTCTGGGTGTTGTTGATAAACGGTTTTCACTTTGCATAGGAGAGTTTTAACTTGCACTTACAGATGTAGCGACCAACTGTAGTTACTGACAGTGGGTTTCTGAAGTGTTCCTGAGCCCATGTGGTGATATCCTTTACACACTGATGTCACTTGTTGATGCAGTACAGCCTGAGGAATGGAAGGTCACGGGCTTAGCTGCTTACGTGCAGTGATTTCTCCAGATTCTCTGAACCCTTTGATGATATTACAGAGTGTAGATGGTGAAATCCCTAAATTCCTTGCAATAGCTGGTTGAGAAAGGTTTTTCTTAAACTGTTCAACAATTTGCTCAGGCATTTGTTGACAAAGTGGTGACCCTCACCCCATCCTTGTTTGTGAATGACTGAGCATTTCATGGAATCTACTTTTATACCCAATCATGGCACCCACCTGTTCCCAATTAGCCTGCACACCTGTGGGATGTTCCAAATAAGTGTTTGATGAGCATTCCTCAACTTTATCAGTATTTATTGCCACCTTTCCCAACTTCTTTGTCACGTGTTGCTGCCATCAAATTCTAAAGTTAATGATTATTTGCACACAAAAAAAAAGTTTATGAGTTTGAACATCAAATATGTTGTCTTTGTAGCATATTCAACTGAATATGGCTTGAAAAGGATTTGCAAATCATTTTATTCCGTTTATATTTACATCTTAACACAATTTCCCAACTCATATGGAAACGGGGTTTGTAGTTATCACTCTTACAAGTGGTGGTGTACATGACTAGTGTGTGTGAGAAGTATTTGTTGTTGACAGGAAACAGGAAGGCAGAAGTCATAACAGGATGCTCTGGGTCTTCACACTGTACCTGCTGCGTGGGCGGCTGCATGGGGTAACCCATTTACCAAGTTCTAGTGCTGGTGTAAGACCAGGCCTTCATCGCGTGGGCGGGTGTGGTGTTAGGAAAATAGAGTTCCGCACTAAATATAGATGTGTGCGTGCGTGCGTGCGTGCGTGTGTGTGTGTGTGTGTGTGTGCGTGCGTGTGTGTGTGTGTGGTGCACTACAACTTTTACTCTGTCCTACTTTCTGACAGGCAGCAAAGCAAATGTGCTTTGATGTTTCATGCAGAGAAGATATGATGGCAGACCAGGTGTGCTGCTGGGACGTCACATGACACACCTTTTGCTGCTGGGACGTCACATGACACACCTTTTGTCTCACTCTGACTCCCCTTGAAAATACACTGCTCAAAAAAATGAAAGGAACACTTTGAAAACCCATCAGATTTCAATGGTGAAAAGAAGAATGTGTGATATCTAGACTGATATGGACAGTTTAATGTCTCAGGAACAAAAGGATGCCACATCTTTTGATGGAAATACAAGTTTTCAGCCTACAGAGGGCTCACTATATAGACACCCCAAAAATCAAAGTGAAAAAATGATGTGGCAGGCTCGTCCATTTTGCCTAAATTCAATTTCTGCAACTGAAAATTATTTTCAATATCTTGTGGCCCCCACGTGCTTCTATGCATGCTTGACAACGTGGCGCCATGCTCCTAATGAGACCACGGATGGCATACTTGCCAACCCTCCCGAATTTTCCGGGAGACTCCCGAAATTCAGCGCCTCTCCCAAAAACCTCCCGGGACAAATATTCTCCCGAAAATCTCCCGATTTTCAGCCGGAGCTGGAAGCCACGCCCCCTCCAGCTCCATGCGGACCTGAGTGAGGACAGCCTTTTTTCATGATGGGAGGACAACAGGGTGACAAGAACTAAATCATCCAGACTAGAGACAAATTGTATTATTATGTTTATCTTACCTAAAAATAAATATATTTATTAATTAAAAAAAAAAAAAAACTAAATACATTTTTACTATATTTTGCTAAAAACATCAAAATTAATTGTATTTTTATTTGTATTTTTTCGTGACTCCTTATTACATCCAGCCATAGAATTATACATTACAATAAACATATTTGAAATAATTGATTTTAAATTGTCATAATAATTCATTTAAAATGACCATATTTAATTATTAAAATAATTGCTTGTTTATCAACAACTTTAGCATTTTATTCATTACATTTTGAAACTCTCAGAAGCCAAGTTATGTTATATTCCTTAATATTTATTTATGCAAGTTTGAAGTATCAATTGTCTAAACACAGTTTGTTTGCATATTTTCAGGATGTAGCTGTCTATATATATATATATATATATATATATATATATATATGTATGAAATACTTGACTTGGTGAATTCTAGCTGTCAATATACTCCTCCCCTCTTAACCACGCCCCCAACCACGCCCCGCCCCACCCCCGACCACGCCCCCACCCCCCACCTCCCGAAATCGGAGGTCTCAAGGTTGGCAAGTATGACGGATGGTGTCTTGTGGGATGTCCTCCCAGATCTGTCTAAGAGCATCAGTGTAAAGTCTGAGGAGCAACCTGATGGAGCCAAACATGATGTCCCAGAGGTGTTCTATCACCTTTAGATCAGGTGATGGTGAGGCCCATTCAATTGTGTCAATTCCTTCATCTTCCAGATACTGTCTGCATACTCTTGCCGGGCATTGTCGTGGACCAGGAGGAACCCAGGACCTACTGCACCAGCGTAGGGTCTGACCATGGGTGCAAGGATTTCATCCCCATACCTAAAGGCAGTCAGACTGGTGTTCTCTAGACTGTAGAGGTCTGTTGGTCCCTCCATGGAAATGGACCATCACTGACCCACCACTGAACGGGTCATGCTGAATGATGTTGCAGGCAGCATAACGCTCTCCTTGGCTTCTCCAGACCCTTTCACGTCTGTCACAGGTGCTCAGGGTCAACCTGCTCTCATCTGTGAAAAGCACAGGGCGCCAATTCTGCTGTTCTATGGCAAATGCCAATGGAGCTCCAGGGTTGTGAGCAGTGAGCACAGGACACACTACAGGACGTGGCCACCCTCCTGAAGTCTGTTTGGGCAGAGACATTCACACCAGTATCATTCAACCTGTTCCTCCTTGCACAAAGCAGCAGATATGGGTCCTGCTGATGGGATGAGGAGCGTCTACGGCCCTGTCCAGCTCTCCTAGAGTAACTGCCTGTCTCCTGGAATCTCCTCCATGCTCTGGAGATTGTACTGGGAGACTTCTTGCAACAGCATGCATGGATGTGCCATCCTGGAGGAGGAGGACAATCAGGAGGGTTAAGAAATGGCCTCATGCTCCCAGTGGTGATAAAGCCAACACTTGTGGAAAAACAGTTCAAAAAGATGAAGAGGGAGGAACTTGAAATGGCCTCCACCTGCAAAAGCAGTCCTGTTTTGGGGGCCATCTCGTTGTTGGCCCTCTAGTGCACCTGTTGTTCATTCCATCAACACCAATGCAGCTGAAACTGATGAACAACCCCCTCTGACACCTACCTGACCTAAACCTTATCAGAGAAGTGCAATTGAATTCATGCCATACCCTCATTAAAAACTGCTCCTTTCATTTTTTGGAGCAGTGTATGTCTGCTGCATGTGAGTATGCAGACGTATTGTACCTTTAGTATGTTGCCCTCATGGTCTTTATGCATGCAGACGTATTGTACCTTTACTATGTTGCCCTCATGGTCTTTGTGCATGCAGACGTATTGTACCTTTAGTATGTTGCCTTCATGGTCTTGATGCATGCAGACGTATTGTACCTTTACTATGTTGCCCTCATGGTCTTTATGCATGCAGACGTATTGTACCTTTACTATGTTGCCCTCATGGTATTTGTGCATGCAGATGTACTGTACCTTTAGTATGTTGCCCTCATGGTCTTGATGCATGCAGACGTATTGTACCTTTACTATGTTGCCCTCATGGTCTTTATGCGTGCAGACGTATTGTACCTTTAGTATGTTGCCCTCATGGTCTTGATGCATGCAGACGTATTGTACCTTTACTATGTTGCCCTCATGGTCTTTATGCATGCAGACCTATTGTACCTTTAGTATGTTGCCCTCATGGTATTTATGCATGCAGACCTATTGTACCTTTAGTATGTTGCCCTGGTGGTCTTTATGCATGCAGACATATTGTACATTTAGTATGTTGCCCTGGTGGTCTTTATGCATGCAGACGTATTGTACCTTTAGTATGTTGCCCTGGTGGTTTTATGCATGCAGACGTATTGTACCTTTAGAGGGGTGTGCATGCTTTGTTGTGCTCAAGCAGGATTTGATTTGACATAAGTGTAGTTCTTAAGAATTACGAGATGACCTCCTTTTTAGTAGCGCAGGTGTACACGCTGAGTATATGTGTACGTGAATGTCTTGAGTTTTCTCTAAAAGGCCAGCGCAGATGTTGGGCTTATTTTGCGGTAAACCAATGGAGGTTTTCTCAAGTCTCAAAACAAATGGTGACATTAACTGCAGTCTTATTCACGTATCCCCCAAAGGTTGCGCTCATGAAAAGCAGACAAGTTTTGTGGTGGAGGTGCTTACACTTTTGTTTTCAAGCTCCACTATGGTGATAGATTGTTCCAGCATGCTCAAAAAGCCTCAGTTCCCACAAAGTGTGTTGTCAAAAATGTCACTTTAATGCTTGACTTTCTGCACTTGTCCAAAGTAATGGATCACATTCAACACTGAGATCTGAAGGAGGACACAAAGGTTAGCAACACTTCACTCACATTTCAACCATTTACTGTAGAAAAACCAAATGATTAAACATACAGCTCCTATGGAATGGTATGGTATGTTATGGTATGATATGGTATGCGCTTTATTGTCTAAGGTATGGTATGGTATGGTATGTTATGTTATGGTATGATATGGTATGCGCTTTACTGTGTATGGTATGGTATGATATGGTATGGTATGCTCTTTCTTGTCTATGGTATGGTATGCTCTTTATTGTATATGGTATGGTATGGTATGTATGCTCCTTATTTTGTCTATGGTATGGTATGGTATGCTCTTTATTGTCTATGATTTGGTATGCTCTTTATTGTCTGTGGTATGGTATGGTATGGTATGGTATGCTCTTTATTGTCTATGGTATGTAATGGTATGATATGGTATGCTCTTTATTGTCTATGGTAAGGAATGGTATGGTATGCTCTTTATCGTCTATGGTATGGTATAGTATGGTATGATATGGTATGGTATGGTATGGTTTGCTCTTTATAATGATTGCACAAGTACAATAAAATGACAAACCCGTTGAAGATGACACAAACATTGCAGAGGATCACAGAAGAGGAACGGTGATGGGTGGCCCCGTAAAAGGTGGGGAAAAGCTAGACACTGAGTAAAAAAGTTGATCTCAGACTGAGCTCCCAATGGGGGGGCTCGGTCTGGAGTCAGAAAAAAACTCACATACACATTTACGACATACAACTCCAGACTTGCAAGGAGGGGTGAGGGGGCGTAGCTGCCAGCCACTAGGGGCGCTGCTCCGTGTTCCACCATACCACATGGGATGGTGTGTGGGGAATGTGTGTGTGTGTGTGTGTGTGTGTGTGTGTGTGTGTGTGTGTGTGTGTGTGTGTGTGTGCGTGTAAGTGTGTGTGTGTGTGTGTGTGTGGTGTATTTCCTGTGGATGCATATGTGTGTGTAAGCCTGCAGCGTGTCTCTGTTCCACGACCTTGGTGCTCTGGCAAAGGCCACAACACAGCCAGTCAGTCTGGAGCTAACTGGCAGAAGAACTCCAAGCTTTATTTTGAAATATGAAGCAAAGTCTGTAGCTAACTGGCAGAAGAACTCCAAGCTTTATTTTGAAATATGAAGCAAAGTCTGTAGCTAACTGGCAGAAGAACTCCAAGCTTTATTTTGAAATATGAAGCAAAGTCTTCTTTTTTAGCACCCTCGTCTATTCCAAAAGGTCAGATGAAGGCCGATTTGTAGAAAAACCAAACCAACATTATTCCATAAGAAATACTATCAATCTAATTATTTTGTTCCAGACACCAAAGAATATCAACACAAAACTAATTGTTTGGATAATAATTCCAGTTGTACATGTAGAAAACAATGTGGAATACATATACATGACAAATTGAATGGATAAGTGAACATTTAGCATCACTTTTTCATTTATTGGAGACTCTTGTTGGCAAAGACGGTGATGAGCGGAGAGGAAGTAGGGCAGTTGTTTCTTCAATGCAATACGAGGGTAGCACAGGACCTTCGTCTGTTGGTCTTCTCGGCAGCTTCATTGACACCATGGTCAAACAGTTTGAGCGTAGGTAGCATTAGAAGAAGTGAGAGTGAGTGTGGAGTTTGATCAGAAAATGTGGTATTGCTGTTCTGTTCTTGGCTGTTCCAGTCATTCTGATAGAGAAATAGGAAAGATCTTTCAAAGAAGTGGTTCATAAAGGTCATAAAGTCAGGAAATAAAAGGAAATGTCTCTTAAAAATATCAATTTCATCATCTTAGTGTGGAATACAGTCAGACCATGCTCGTGTCTGCAGAGATCACTTTGTAAAATTTTTGTTTGAACACTTGAGAAACTATCCAGTTTATTCTCTACTATATTAGTAGTGTTTGAGAGCAGAACTAAACGTAAAGAAAGGACAATAGATCACATTAGTTTGTGTTCCTCTGTGGTTGCTAAGCCTAAATAGAACTAGAAGATAAATAAACTAACTCATGTTAAGTCCTAGTAATAAATATTGCGATTGTTGGTCCAATCCGACGTATTTTTGTTGTCCATTTTCATAACAGAAACTAAAAGTTTAGTAGTTGCTGTGCAGAAAAACAAAGTGCTTTATATGACCACATTATAGCGTCTTTGGTGATGTTTGTTAGCATGAATAAAAGATCCTTCATAGTAATAATAAAGTAGATGAATAAATGTCAACAGCATGTAGTGAATCTTGATATCACTAGCAAACATTGCTGAACAGCTAAATAATGAGACTAAATATCAACTTCACACATAAAAACAACTGCAGACATGAATTGCAGATGAGACTAATATTAGTAGCAGGAAATCAACTGCAAACCAACTTTGTCTCATTAGCGTCACCATCACAGCAGCACTTGTTGTGTCAATCAAAAATGTGACTTGGCGACACACAAGCAATGCTTAATATGTGGACCCCTTCAGACATGATGTGCCTCCAATTTTACATCCATCCATTTTCTACCGCCTGCCCCATTTAGGGTTGCGGGGGGTGCTGGAGCCCACCACAGCTGATGTGGGATCTGAGCCCAGGATGTCGTTGTGGCTTGTGCAGCCCTTTGAGACACTTGTGATGTAGGGCTATTTAAATAAACTTTGATTGATTGATTGATTGATCTATAGCCACCTGGTAACCTCTCCACACAGGACAGTGGGCCAGCGAGGAAAAGAGACGGCAGATCAACTGGTCTAAAGAGGGGTCTATTTAAAGGCTAGAGTGTACAAATGAGTTTTAAGATGGGACTTAAATGCTTCTACTGAGGTAGCATCTCTAACTGTTATACTGCTAGAACATTCCATAGTACTGGAGCCCCAATAGAAAACGCTCGAAAGCCTGCAGACTTTTTTTGGGCTCTGAGAATCACTAATAAGCCGGAGTTCCAAGAACGCAGATTTCATATGGTACAATACAATCAGCAAGATAGGATGGAGCGAGACCGTGTAGTATTTTATACCTAAGTAGTAAAAGTAGTCACATCTTAAGTGCACAGGAAGACACTGCAGATGAGCCAGTATATATATATATATATATATATATATATATATATATATATATATATATATTTATATATATAAATTACTGCGTTAATGCGGCGTGGCATGGAGTCGATGAGTTTCTGGCACTGCTCAGGTGTTATGAGAGCCCAGGTTGCTCTGATAGTGGCCTTCAACTCTTCTGCGTTTTTGGGTCTGGCATTCTGCATCTTCCTTTTCACAATACCCCACAGATTTTCTATGGGGCTAAGGTCAGGGGAGTTGGCGGGCCAATTTAGAACAGAAATACCATGGTCCGTAAACCAGGCACGGGTAGATTTTGCGCTGTGTGCAGGCGCCAAGTCCTGTTGGAACTTGAAATCTCCATCTCCATAGAGCAGGTCAGCAGCAGGAAGCATGAAGTGCTCTAAAACTTGCTGGTAGACGGCTGCGTTCACCCTGGATCTCAGGAAACAGAGTGGACCGACACCAGCTGGACTGCTGCTGAGTGGTCCAAAGTCATGTTTTCTGACGAAAGCAAATTTTGCATTTCCTTTGGTCCCAGAGTCTGGAGGAAGACAGGAGAGGCACAGGATCCACGTTGCCTGAAGTCTAGTGTAAAGTTTCCACCATCAGTGATGGTTTGGGGTGCCATGTCATCTGCTGGTGTCGGTCCACTCTGTTTCCTGAGATCCAGGGTCAACGCAGCCGTCTACCAGCAAGTTTTAGAGCACTTCATGCTTCCTGCTGCTGACCTGCTCTATGGAGATGGAGATTTCAAGTTCCAACAGGACTTGGCGCCTGCACACAGCGCAAAATCTACCCGTGCCTGGTTTACGGACCATGGTATTTCTGTTCTAAATTGGCCCGCCAACTCCCCTGACCTTAGCCCCATAGAAAATCTGTGGGGTATTGTGAAAAGGAAGATGCAGAATGCCAGACCCAAAAACGCAGAAGAGTTGAAGGCCACTATCAGAGCAACCTGGGCTCTCATAACACCTGAGCAGTGCCAGAAACTCATCGACTCCATGCCACGCCGCATTAATGCAGTAATTGAGGCAAAAGGAGCTCCAACCAAGTATTGAGTATTGTACATGCTCATATTTTTCATTTTCATACTTTTCAGTTGGCCAACATTTCTAAAAATCCCTTTTTTGTATTAGCCTTAAGTAATATTCTAATTTTGTGACACACGGAATTTTGGATTTTCATTTGTTGCCACTTCAAATCATCAAAATTAAATGAAATAAACATTTGAATGCATCAGTCTGTGTGCAATGAATAAATATAATATACAAGTTACACCTTTTGAATGCAATTACTGAAATAAATCAAGTTTTTCAAAATATTCTAATTTACTGGCTTTTACCTGTATTTGTTATTACATCACTGAAGATCTGCTTTACAAGAAATAACCATAGGAGTGTGTAACATGTGTTTGTTATTCTCATTATTTGTTTTTAAATGATTTGCTGTAGTCCAACTCCCCTCCCTTCGCAGTTCAAAATCAAACTCACTTTTTATGGAAAATGATGCCTCCAGAGTACTGTAAATCTGTCACGTGCGATATTTGAGCAGATCACAATCCCACAAAATTCCTTTGTATTTTCTTTGGCTTGGATTAAAGTTGAATTGCACAGATGATTATTTCTTTTTACACTTGAATGACCACTCTGTGTGAAAATGTTACTTAACACATTGTTGATGGTTCTGGATGACAGCAGCTTGAACCTGCCTCCGATCAATTCACTTTCTGTTGATCCCTGTGGTAAAACTAATCCTAAATCTGACAACTCTGGGGTCCATATCAATTACCTTAATCTTAAAGTACCAAATAGGGTTACTTTCTCTGTAAAATAAATATAATTGATCGTCACTATTTGATTCCAGATTCCCACATTGCTTGATTACAAATAATGTATGGCATCCTGACGTTTCAATAAAGTGAAAATATTAAACTCAACTGTCTTGTACTAATAAAGGTTAGATTGTTGGAGCTCACTTTCAATAATAGTGCAGGCAAAACAAGGTTGATGTTGAAATATGATTGGACGACACGCTTGTCAATCAAATTTGGTGGAATCCAATTGGTCCTCTTCTCGGATATTATCATCCCATTTTATACTCCTCTCCACTCTGTGGGCGCTTCGCCTCATCCGCCCCTCGACATAGATCCTCGCGATTTGTCCGTCCCAACCTCCCCGTTCGATGGCTCCAGACGAAATGAAACATATCCGTCATTTGTGGCTATTTTCACACCGATTGGCCTAATCGGGAAGACATTTTGTATCGTCCATTCGTTTTTGGTGAAATTGGACACCGCTGATGCGTCCAAGTCCTCCTGTGGGCCGTGCCGCGGAGGGATACATGTGTGGAAGCGACAATGTGGAGGCTGTTAAAATGTCGACTTGGAAAATGAAGTCGCTTCAATTTCAGCGAGATTAAGAAAACGCTGCAATGGTTTAGTTATGCGTTTAGTTATGTTTCCCGTCAGAGACGTGTTTTTACTTTCCTAACGAAGACAGCGTCGAGGCGGCGGAGTGTTTGAATCTTGGCTTTCCTCATCTTCCTCAAGCAGTCCGGAGGAGCGCGGAGGGAAAGATCAAAGATCCTGTTTATAAGTTTCTTTTTCTCGCATCTCCGCTCCTTTACTTCTCTTTCTTGGATGCGACACAACTGAGCCAAGGTAAATATTGCTTGCGTCGTTGGCTCTTCAACTCGCCTGTCATCGACAAGTTTTAAGCGCTTTTTTCAACTTACATTTTCTGCCTGGAAAAAACAAAATGTCCGTTTTTCTATTCATTTTTGCTCCATGAGACTTTTGTCTTCCCCGAGACTTTTGCATTTCTGCTGCCACTGTGTTGCAAAGTTGACAAAAGTGCTCTTTTGTTCACTCGGCTCGCCTCTCAACGCATTAGCGTAAAGCCAGTTAGCATATTGATGATGTTTGGAAGCTTTGTCTTTCCACCAATATAACTCTCATTCTTCTCACTTTGCCTTATATTCAACTCTTATATGTTCCAAATATCAATGTTGTTTCCCTGCTCGACTCCTTTTCCAACACTCCGTGGAAACTTTTCCCTGGCCGGCTCTTTGTGTGAGTAACATTGTTGGGGCCACAGGCAACAGGTTTGTTCAAACATCTTCTCTTCCTTTTCGAACATTCTTCACTTCCAACACTTTACAAACTCTTTGCTTTGTCTTCTCTTTCTTCCACACTTCTCTGGTGTGGGGGTGCAACTTCCATTTGTTAGGTCTAGCAGACTCAACTCCCCCATTTTGACCTCGGCTCAATAAAAGACACATCTCGACAATATTGAATGATAACTTGACGTAATTACACAGTCCTTATTGGACTTTTGTCTAGGAAAACAATAGTGATGGCAAAGTGTATGCCATAAGAATGTGTAATATGCAGCATATTTTTACTAGACCTAACAAAAGACCCTGCCTGTATGAAATGAATAGTATCTACACAAGCAGATAAAGACTGACTCTTAAACTAGCAGTCCTGCTCACATTACTAATATTAGGCAGGTAGTTGACCATCACATGATACTTTTAGACTAGCAGTCCTGCTCACATTAGTAATATTAGGCAGGTAGTTGACCATCAGATGATACTTTTAGACTAGCAGTCCTGCTCACATTAGTAAGAGCAGGCGGGTAGTTGACCATCAGATGATACTTTTAGACTAGCAGTCCTGCTCACATTAGTAGTATTAGGCAGGTAGTTGACCATCAGATGATACTTTTAGACTAGCAGTCCTGCTCACATTAGTAATAGCAGACAGGTAGTTGACCATCAGATGATACTTTTAGACTAGCAGTCCTGCTCACATTAGTAATATTAGGCAGGTAGTTGACCATCAGATGATACTTTTAGACTAGCAGTCCTGCTCACATTAGTAGTATTAGGCAGGTAGTTGACCATCAGATGATACTTTTAGACTAGCAGTCCTGCTCACATTAGTAATAGCAGGCGGGTAGTTGACCATCACATGATACTTTTAGACTAGCAGTCCTGCTCACATTAGTAATATTAGGCAGGTAGTTGACCATCAGATGATACTTTTAGACTAGCAGTCCTGCTCACATTAGTAAGAGCAGGCGGGTAGTTGACCATCAGATGATACTTTTAGACTAGCAGTCCTGCTCACATTAGTAGTATTAGGCAGGTAGTTGACCATCAGATGATACTTTTAGACTAGCAGTCCTGCTCACATTAGTAATAGCAGGCGGGTAGTTGACCATCACATGATACTTTTAGACTAGCAGTCCTGCTCACATTAGTAATAGCAGACAGGTAGTTGACCATCAGATGATACTTTTAGACTAGCAGTCCTGCTCACATTAGTAGTATTAGGCAGGTAGTTGACCATCAGATGATACTTTTAGACTAGCAGTCCTGCTCACATTAGTAATATTAGGCAGGTAGTTGACCATCACATGATACTTTTAGACTAGCAGTCCTGCTCACATTAGTAATATTAGGCAGGTAGTTGACCATCACATGATACTTTTAGACTAGCAGTCCTGCTCACATTAGTAATATTAGGCAGGTAGTTGACCATCACATGATACTTTTAGACTAGCAGTCCTGCTCACATTAGTAGTATTAGGCAGGTAGTTGACCATCAGATGATACTTTTAGACTAGCAGTCCTGCTCACATTAGTAATATTAGATAGGTAGTTGACCATCAGATGATACTTTTAAACTAGCAGTCCTGCTCACATTAGTAATATTAGGCAGGTAGTTGACCATCAGATGATACTTTTAGACTAGCAGTCCTGCTCACATTAGTAATATTAGGCAGGTAGTTGACCATCAGATGATACTTTTAGACTAGCAGTCCTGCTCACATTAGTAATATTAGGCAGGTAGTTGACCATCAGATGATACTTTTAGACTAGCAGTCCTGCTCACATTAGTAATATTAGGCAGGTAGTTGACCATCACATGATACTTTTAGACTAGCAGTCCTGCTCACATTAGTAATATTAGGCAGGTAGTTGACCATCAGATGATACTTTTAGACTAGCAGTCCTGCTCACATTAGTAATATTAGGCAGGTAGTTGACCATCAGATGATACTTTTAGACTAGCAGTCCTGCTCACATTAGTAATATTAGATAGGTAGTTGACCATCAGATGATACTTTTAAACTAGCAGTCCTGCTCACATTAGTAATATTAGGCAGGTAGTTGACCATCAGATGATACTTTTAGACTAGCAGTCCTGCTCACATTAGTAATATTAGGCAGGTAGTTGACCATCAGATGATACTTTTAGACTAGCAGTCCTGCTCACATTAGTAATATTAGATAGGTAGTTGACCATCAGATGATACTTTTAAACTAGCAGTCCTGCTCACATTAGTAATATTAGGCAGGTAGTTGACCATCAGATGATACTTTTAGACTAGCAGTCCTGCTCACATTAGTAATATTAGGCAGGTAGTTGACCATCAGATGATACTTTTAGACTAAAGTTAAAGTTAAAGTACCAATGATTGTCACACACACACTAGGTGTGGCGAAATTACTCTCTGCATTTGACCCATCACCCTTGATCACCCCCTGGGAGGTGAGGGGAGCAGTGGGCAGCAGCGGTGGCCGCGCCCGGGAATCATTTTTGGTGATTTAACCCCCAATTCCAACCCTTGATGCTGAGTGCCAAGCAGGGAGGTAATGGGTCCCATTTTTATAGTCTTTGGTATGACTCGGCCGGGGTTTGAACTCACAACCTACCGATCTCAGGGCGGACACTCTAACCACTAGGCCACTGAGTCCTGCTCACATTAGTAATATTAGGCAGATAGTTGACCATCACATGATACTTTTAGACTAGCAGTCCTGCTCACATTAGTAATAGCAGACAGGTAGTTGACCATCAGATGATACTTTTAGACTAGCAGTCCTGCTTACATTAGTAATATTAAGCAGGTAGTTGACCATCAGATGATACTTTTAGACTAGCAGTCCTGCTCACATTAGTAATATTAGGCAGGTAGTTGACCATCAGATGATACTTTTAGACTAGCAGTCCAGCTCACATTAGTAATAGCAGACAGGTAGTTGACCATCAGATGATACTTTTAGACTAGCAGTCCTGCTCACATTAGTAATATTAGGCAGGTAGTTGACCATCACATGATACTTTTAGACTAGCAGTCCTGCTTACATTAGTAATTGGGGCGGTATAGCTCGGTTGGTAGAGCGGCCGTGCCAGCAACTTGAGGGTTGCAGGTTCGATCCCCGCTTCCGCCATCCTAGTCACTGCCGTTGTGTCCTTGGGCAAGACACTTTACCCACCTGCTCCCAGTGCCACCCACACTGCTTTAACTGTAACTTAGATATTGGGTTTCACTATGTAAAGCGCTTTGAGTCACTTGAGAAAAAGCGCTATATAAATGTAATTCACTTCACTTCACAGTAATAGCAGACATGTAGTTGACCATCAGATGATAACCTGGTCCGATGGCCATCTGGGTACCATTCCATACCTGCCAACTACTCCGGTTTTCCCGTAATTAGTACGGTTTTCATCAACCTATTCCGGGTTACGGTTGCAGTGATAAAAAATAGTTTTTCATTCATTAAAAAAAAATATTTAAAAAAAAGTTTTATTCACGAAATCGCGTAACCACAATGACAATCGACACAACGAGGTTGGTACTAGGTGGGGATTGAACCAGGGACCCTCGGGTTGCGCACGGCCACTCTTCCACTGCGCCACGCCGTCCCGTGATGCACCATAAAAGGACTACAGATGGAAATGGCCATGGTGCTAAATCTGGTGCAGCCATCTTCTTAATGTAACTGCACATTGTCCTTCAAATAAACACATACGAACAAACAAATAGTATATACACAAGGCATAGATTATTTCTTAAGACAATTATGTAAACATGTTTGTTCATTTACTTCAGTGACCTATGACCCATCCATCACCAATACGAGGGAAAATGCAGTACCGCTATAAAAATGAAGTACAATTTATTTAAAGAAAAAAACACAAAAAGTTATTTTTTCCAGAAGAAATATTTCTAATCTTTAAGGGGGAAAATAAGTTGTATAATATGGCCAACATGTCAATGAGAGTGATTATAACCAGCAGTACTTTTCTTTCTCTACATCAAACTTCTTGCCTCCAAGGGCCAAAGTGAAAATGGGCCGTGGGCCAAACACAGCATTTGTGGTATGTACAGCAGCACCATGGGTGAAGCCTTTAGCCCAATATACTGTATAATGTAAGGTAGTGGAGATAAGTTATCCTTGTGGACATTTTGTCAATAATTGTGGGAGCTTGATAGAGGGTCAGTATCAATATGTGTTAAATGTGTGCAGCCACCTTTTGGAATGACAAAGTTCAACCAAATAGAGTTGTTGATTTCACTGTAATTACTTTTCAGGAACAGTCACATCACACTGTTGTCACTGGTGTTGTATTTTTGTCAAAACATTCACTATTTCAAGCTGTCACGTTTATATTAAATGTAACTTGGCAAGATCCAAAAGTCCTTGTTTTAACTGTAGGTATAATTGTTTTGGCCTTAATATTAACTTTAAGAAGTTTATTACTTTTTTCACAATATTCTGACTTTATGGTATGTTTTTTTTTCCAGTTCCATCAAAAAACATCACATGGTTACTTTTGCCTTTTCAACATGCCCGAAAAGGAATAGGAAGAAGCAGATCTTATGTAATACTACCCATTCTCAATATCTAGTGATAATCAATCATTCACAACATATCTTTTTACATGTTTACACTAGGGCTGGGCAATATGGCTGAAAACTATATCACGATGTGTTTTATATCGGTCGATATCAATGATTATTGTTATTTTTATGACATATTGAGAATAAGGACCAGGAGAAAAATCTATTACATGTAAACATTTTGTATTTCAAATGTAACTTTCCTCTTGATTATAATCCCCTCAGCTATCAAGACAGAAAGGAAATGAAATGTCAACACTAGGGCTGCAACTAACGATTATTTTGATAATCAATTAGTCAACGATTATCTTAACGATTAGTCGGATAACAAAGCGTACACATATTTAATGGCTCTAATTTTTCCATAGACTTCTAAATGCAGATTAAGTCATTTTAGGCATGTGCTTACTAACAACAAAGATGACTGATTGATTCATAAATATTTATTTGTACTGTAACTGCTGTTCATTCATCTATTACACAAATTTAAATGACTATTAAAATGTTGTCCATTCAAAAGAAAGAAAGGTAAAGTGCTAAAAAAACAATTACCCTTGTTTATGTATTAAAACAGTTAAAATAGCAGCAATGAAAACAAACACAACACAAAATGTAACTTCCTCAAAAAGGAAAACATTTTGTGATGTTTATAAATCTGCATACTGATATATTGATTATTGATTAACTCTTGGCAGTTTTAGCACTAATAGACTCAATGTGTAGAATTATATCTTTGATTCTTAAAATGTTGCCGCCACATTCGTGTGTGTGTGTGTGTTTGTGTGTGTGTGTGTGTGTGTGTGTGTGTGTGTGTGTGTGTGTGTGTGTGTGTGTGTGTGTGTGTGTGTGTGTGTGTGTGTGTGTGTGTGTGTGTGTGTGTAAAAGTGCCTTTTTTGGCGACATTGCAAATTGAGGCTGCTTTAAAAAGTACTTGATTTGATGTAGACAAAGGCTATGTCTACACTAAGCCGGATAACCCCTTGAAGGAATGATTATTTAGCCTAAGCCCCGTGTCAGCCACACTAAACCAGTGTTTAAGGTAGCCCTCCTTGGATCATTTTTTTACACGGGTAAGTGTGCCGTGTATGTCTTGAATCTCCGGCTCTTAGCTTTGTATGGACTCATTGATCGTTTACCAACTGAGTTCGGAGAGGAAGTGAAGTCAGAAAGACAGCGCCCCACACAGGAAGTGTTGTCAGAAAGAACGCGCCCCAGTCGTTTAAGACTCCCTCCTCCCCTCCGCGACATAGTACGCATGCGCAGAAAATGCGCACGTCATAGTCACCTCCAGTGTTGCTTTCTGTGCAAGTTCTTAAATGTAACTTATCTGAACAATATCCAGTGTTGTGGTATTTCAATGAACTGGAATCCAGTGGGTGTATTGTAGTGAATCACACCTGAGACATCATGAATTAATCAAATCTTTAATGTAAAAGTACACAATGTGACAAAGAACATTTTACATCAATCAATCTAGGGATCTAGATATCTAGTCAGGACACTCCTCACTCTTTTGCCTTCACCTTCATTGTCCATTCCTTTTTGGTGACTTTATATACTCAAGACTTGGACGTTGAGTCCGTGACATACATGGCGGACAATAACTGATACAGTCTGCTTTGCCAGTCCAGATACATTTGATGTTTTCCGTAGTCTTCCCTCGACGGCCAGGTAAAACAAAGCACACACTACCTTTTTTATCACATCCACGGGAGCCAGCATTCTCGTTGTCTCTCCTTCGACTAATGGACAAAGTTTTTCGGTAAGTAGAATCACAACTGACCTGGACATTGGAAAGTTCTCTGGCTGTCTGAGAAGTGTTGTATCCCGAATAGCTGCAATCCCACGTTTCCTTCACTTAAGGTATTCATGTATGATTTCCACAAGCGTCTGTACATGTAGAAGAATGAGAAACACGGCATGTCCGGATGACTCGCCTCCATATTTCCAGTGGTTAGCTCCGAGTTACGAAACCGCTTGTTATGAAGCTGTCTGTGGCGCGTTCTTTCTGACGTCACTTCCTGTGTGGGGCGCGTTCTTTCTGGTGTCACTTCCTCTCTGAATTCAGTTTGTAAAGGATCAATGAGTCCATACAAAGCTAATACACGGCGCACTTAGCCGTGTAAAAAATTGTCCGTGGAGGGGAACCTTAAACGCTGGTTTAGTGTGGCTGAAACGTGGCTTAGGCTAAACAATTATTGGTTTAAGGGGTTATCTGGTTTAGTGTAGTGGCTGACTTTGTCTTAAATGATAATTGAAGTTATTTTTCACACTACTTTGTCTCACTCCTGTTAGCTAGCTCGCAAGGTAGAAGCTAACACTCTTAGCGAGGTTGAGATGCATCCTTTATTTGCTCTCTGCAGTACTCATTTTTACTTTCTCTTTTCACTCCATGCAAATAATCAATTGCAGACAACAACAAAGCTGTCAGTGCCACTGATCAGTGATCACTTCCTTGGTTAACAGAGAGCCAGGGCCTGTGTTCATGCAACCAACAATGCTTCACAACTTCCCACTTTTCCCCACATAGAATAACAAAAAACGTTTTCGCATTTTCTAATGATATCATTTACATGTCTGTCGTGATATATTTTAATATTGTTTTATTGCCCCGCCCTAATTGACACTTAAAATATTTTGTATGCTTACATTTTTATTTTGTTCAATTCCTCTTTTTAAGGAAGAAAGGAAGATGTTGGAAAAAATATATATCCACAAGCAAATAGTTAAAAAATTATAGTAAATAACTTGGGTAGTGTTAAGGAAAATTGTATTATTGTTATATTACAGCTTTATTCTCTTACATTTCCCTCAATTATTGTGAGAATTAGGCTTTTTATTATCCTAAAAGTCCAACATGTATGTCCTACAGTTGTAGTTTTTATGACGCTAATATGTTACTAGCATTTAAACAAGCTACTGACACATGTTTACTAGGTCAGTACTTTAATTCTACTGCGATGTATTTCATGTTTTGTGAAGATACAAGACTCTTTGCCTGGTTGTTAATTACAATCATCTGTCACCAGTGCACCTCAGTTATTTTAACCTTCTAATGAACAAAGTATCAAGAGTGTAGATGTTCCCAACACCCTTCTCACACTTCATACCTGTCAGTGTGAATGTGTTAGCTCTTCTCACACTTATAAATTCTTCAAATATATTTTACCTTAGTTGATCTACAAAGTAGAAGTTCAGAATAGCGTTTGATCAAAACACAATGATGACAACATGATTATTTTCCCAACTCATTGACTGTAGTGCATTTTACGAAAGCAGAGATTAAACTTAATTGTGTTGATTTTATAACACCCCTTGCCAAAAATAGGTCATAGTCTCCAGTATTTGACAGGTTGTTGTACAGTACAATGTGTGTTGTGGTTAGATTTTCCCTACTAGATCAATAATCTGATGGTGGTAGACCAGAATGTCTTCCTTGAATGATAATTATCTGTGATGAGATACGGAACAGTGTCATGATTGGAAGGAAGAGCTGTGCTT
Organism: Nerophis lumbriciformis; assembly: GCF_033978685.3. Taxonomy (NCBI): domain Eukaryota; kingdom Metazoa; phylum Chordata; class Actinopteri; order Syngnathiformes; family Syngnathidae; genus Nerophis; species Nerophis lumbriciformis. Next base: position 45,102,906 of record NC_084566.2, on the reverse strand, counting down.
CTGTAAAGATCAATGAGAAGAAATAAGAATCTATATATATGTATATTAAGCTTGTTTTGACATTGTGGCGTTGTCTTTATTGTAATATGTCCTCTTATTATTGCAGTGCCATTTTGTTATTGAATGAGGCTTCTTTACCACGGACACATCCCCCCTTGCCTTCTGTAAATGTATACTTGATGTTGCCTTTTTCATCCTTGATTAAGCAGCCAGTCCACTGAAAATGGCTAATCTGCCATTTAGTTAATGCCATCTTATATTGAAGACTGGTCTAGACTTTTTGTGTAATTACTGTTCGACAGCCAAAAGGAATGTCCATCTTTGGAGAGACACCCCAAATGTTGTTGCTGGAACACTACGGTGACATGTTTTTCTTGCTCTCGACTGTAGTGGCTTGCTGAGACTGAAAGCAGCAGAGAATGACTGCAGTGGGCACAGACAAGGAGCTCAGCGACTTGCTGGATTTTAGCGCGGTAAGAATTGTTTATATCATCTATGAAGCCCCGAATAAAGTTCTAGTTGGAGAGGAACTAATCGCCAGGACCTCTAGGGATGGGTCAATTGGTCCAGATTTAAAGGATTGTTTTTGGATTACAAATGGCTTGAATGATTATGTGAAATCGATAATCAATAATCCCATCTTGATGCAATTCATGCAAAAGAAAGTGCACTTCTTGGCTGCAACCTGCAGGGGTGCTATTCAGTCAGTCGCAACTAGTTTCCAGTCTAAAGAAGTACCGCACAACATTATTCTGCTCCATATAGATTTATAAAGTCGATGATTTCAGCAAATGAATAGCTAATTTGACCAATGAATTGATTAAGGATTTGGAGTCAAATACTCATCCCTAACATGATTTGAATGTCTTGGTAAAATAGCATACACAGTGCATCCGGAAAGTACTCACAGCACTTAAGTTTTTCCACATAATGTTAGGGTACAGTTTTATTCCAAAATTAAATACATTCATTTTTGTTCTCAAAATTCTACAGGCATTACCCAGTAATAACAATGTAAACGTTTTTTTGTTTAAGTTAAATTTATTAACGATAAAAATCACATGTACATAAGTATTCACACCCTTTGCTCAATACTTTGTTGATGCACCTTTGGCAGCAATTACAGCCTCAAGTCTTTTTGAATACGATGCCACAAGGTTGGCACACCTATCCTTGGACACTTTCAACCATTCCTCTTTGCCGCACCTCTCAAGCTCTATCAGGTTGGATGGGAAGTGTTGGTTTTCATCCAGGATGTCTCTGTACATTGATGCATTCATCTTTCCCTCTATACGGACTAGTATCCCAGGTCCTGCTGCTGAAAAACATCCCCACATCATGATGCTGCCACCACTCAATTGTTGTTTCATCCGACCATATCATTTTTCTTTCTCATGGTCTGAGAGTATTTCAGGTGCATTTTGGCAAACTTTTTAGGAAGAAATGGCTTCTGTCTGGCCACTCTACCATACAGGCCTGATTGGTAGCTTGTCCTTCTGGAAGGTTCTCCTCTCTCCACAGAGGAATGATGTAGCTCTGACACAATGACCATGGTCTTGGTCACCTCCCTGACTAGACTAAGATGAATGCATCAATGTACAGAGACATCCTGGATGAAAACCAACACTTCCCATCCAACCTGATGGAGCTTGAGAGGTGCGGCAAAGAGGAATGGTTGAAAGTGTCCAAAGATAGGTGTGCCAACCTTGTGGCATCGTCATCCAAAAGACTAATTGCTGCCATCAAAGCATCAACAAAGTATTTAGCAAAGGCTGTGAATACTTATGTACATGTGATTTTTTTTTAGATTTAAACAATTGCTAAATAAATAAAAAATCACACTGTCATCATGGGGTATTGTGTGTAGAATTTTTAGGACAAAAATAGATGTATTTTATTTTGGAATAAGTCTGTAACATAAAAGAAATATGGATATGTGAAACACTGAATACTTCCCGGATGCACTGTATAGTGTTCCCTAGCTACTTCAGTTGCACATTTTAAAATACCATTTATGTTCTCATGTTAAAATGATGTTGGTTTAAGTTCATATTAAGTGTATTAAAGGGGAACTGCACTTTTTTGTAATGTTGCCTGTCATTCACAATCTTATTGTATGATCAGCACACCTATGTTTTTCTTTTGTTCGTGCATTCTAACTGGTAAATGAAAGTCAGCTAACAATGGAGCCTATGGTACTCCCTCTCTCCCGCCTTAAAAAACACATCAAGATAGTAGTTATACCCGTGTTATAGCTAGTATATTTTAGAAAGAGATATATTTGAGACCATACACATTTTGATGTGCCTTTGTTACGGCCGTTTGCTCTTTTCTGCATCTGACGGGTGAAGCACAGGCCTCAACCCTGCGTGTTTAGGCTTCTCTGACGCACAATCGAGCAACACAACACACTTTTTAAAAGAGTATGGCGGCTCAGGTGCCGACTTCTCCACTCCCGATGCTTTGGTCATCCACTGAATGTGGCTATTGGTGAGTGACTGCAGCTTTATTTACACATACACCAATTTGCTAGAGAACATCCATGTCTCCTTGTAGCGGCGTTGTCACTCTTCTCTTCTGTTAGCGACTTAGCACAGCAGCTAGCGATAGCTCTTCTCGCTCGGTGTGTCAAATGTTTAGCTACTCCTCGGCTTGAAAGTGCCTCTCACCCTCTCCCTACAGCTTGTGCGGACTAACCTACTATAGCGTCTGGGTGGTAGTTTCAAACTCAACAGCCAGCGGTGAGTTGAAGCTCTATCTACCCATGCTCACAAGCGTGAGGCTATAAACCTAACGTTAATGAACAAAATGAACGAAAACTGCTTTTACATAGTAACTGCTAACTAATTACTTTAAGAGACTAAACAACACGTTAGGTTACTACTTACAACAAAAATAATCTGAGTACTTTCAAAACTGGTTATCCAGCCATAAAACACTTAGGCAACCTTTAGCACTTTGCACCTTTTGTTTAAGATATCTCTATATAACGTATATCGCCAATCGGCCTACAAATACTGGGGTATCAGTTTTGGTCCTTATGGCCCAGCCCTAGTGTATATATATTGTAGTAACAGGAACATTCATAAAATAACATGGAAAATGTACATATTTTGATCATTTTAAGCATACAGCGGCACATTAATTTCATAGTTTGCTTTTTCCTTTGACAAACACTACTACTCATTAGAGACAACAAACATAATCAAATAATCACTTACTGTACAATGTCTGCTCTTACTAGGATGCCATCTGATGGGATGTTCAAATCTTGCCGTTTAGAGGAAGAATTCATCATAATTCTTGCGAAGGGTTAAAAAAAAAGCTGGTGCTGCAAGCTAGCGTTTTTTTGTGTTTTTCTCACTTCTTGGTTTACGTCCACAACCTTTTTCTATCCAGGTGAGAAACATGATTTATAATCCCCAAATAACTTTCACCGGCTAACAGGGGATCATAAGCAGCAGCGCAGAATGTCAACACTGCACCTGCACAAGCTAGTCAGCGCTCTTAGGCTATGTTCACACTGGTCGGATGTCAAATTCAGATTTTTTTGGTCAAATCCGATTTTTTTTTTTTAGTGGCCGTTCACATTGCAAAAAATGCGATTTCTCATGTGAAAGCAATCTGATCCCCATGCGGACACGGTGTCATGAAGTCGCATGCGCTGTAGTGTTTATGGAAGTAAAAATGGCTTCAACTCTAGTCAGTCTCAGTACTGGCACATTTGTGGTCATTTCAAGGATATTGTGCAATCAAAGTCAACATCTTCTAAACTGAAATATTCTAAGTATTTTGGCTCTCGCAATTTTACAGAATAATAACGTGTCTGTGGGCGAGCAGTCGGGACCCGAGTGGTCGAAGTTTCACCGGAGTTCCTAAAACATGTTATTTTCACCTGTTTTCTGCACAGTTGTCAGCTATTTATTTAATAACAGTCTATTTTTGGCGAATAATTATGACGCTTAAAACATTTTGATGACGTTATGGTCGGATGAATGCTACCTGAGCGCTGGAGCGTTCACATTGACGACACATTGCGTATATATCCCATTTATTTCCACATACAAAAGAGGCCTGGGTCACATATGAACAATTCGGAATTGCACTGTTCACAGTGTCAAGAACAAATCCGATACAGGTCGCATATGGGCAAAAATACCGTAATTGACCTGCAGTGTGACCAAGGCCTTAGATCACGGCACGACTCATCATGGTTTGTCTGTGTGAACAATATTGCTAATGCTTTGTTCATTTTTGGGTCACAAGATGTAAATGGATGCATTGTTGAAATGGATTACTTTCATTAGCACCATTGCTAGCCAGCTAGAACAAGCCGATTATTACAAAATAGAATGCAAAAAAAATACATGTGTTCTTGTCTCTAATAGGGATTATGAATAATAGGCAAAAAAGTGCAGTTCCCTTTTTAAGAGCATAGTAAGTGTTTATTAGTGTGTAAATGCTTTGTAGAGGGCTTAAAAAACTTTAAATACATATTATATGAATACAAATCATAAAATAGTGTCCCTACTTGGGATGGCAGGTCTGGAACGGAACACCCGGGATAATTGAGGAAACACTGTACTGTAGATGGGTTGAATGTGGAGTGTCCTGATTTGTTTTATGGTTATTTTTTCATGGTTCAATTCCTCTAATTTCAGATGTTTGAGCTTCCAGTTTCAAGTGGCAAAAATCGGCCAACTACACTTGCCAGCAGTCAGTTTGGAGGTTCAGGTGAGTCCAAAACAAACTTAGTTTTTTTAGTTTCTGCTGTCTCGTAGGCTTTAGTGTCAATCATTTCTTTACTCGGGGTTTGTTTTTCCTACTGGAATGCCCCTTTACATCAACAAAACAATTGCTAGTTTCTCATTTTGAAGCAACAATACCTACCGTAAATGGCTGTTGAGTGAAAAGCCTAAAGGGGAGAGGTTTGTAACATAGTAAAATATATACCTGTATGTGCCCTGCCACCATCCCACCCGCTTCCTGTTCTGCTTGTCATGTGAATAGCTCTGTAAATGTATTAAAACTCCAATAGGAGTGACACATCATTTTACTTTAGGTAGATCAAGTGTCATCTTCTCTGCCTTTCCAAACCTTACAGGTGTCCTTTCCATCACCTTGTCAGCTGTTACCATTCAATCACCAAAGGCAGTGGGGGTTGATGGGAACAGCCCAATTAATCACCTATGCTGACTGTGGGAAAAGCATATTACCACATTCTGCTGTTCTGCAGCTTACTTTTGGGGACCATTTATGTGAAATGTTCATTTCGGCAATTTGTTTACACACCAAGGACTTTATGGGGCTTTAAAGCATTTTAGCATTTTAATTAGGTTTCAAAATGGTTCACACTTTTTAAAATACCATACAGGAGTTTTCATTTAAATGTTGTAAAATATTTTCTGTGAAAAACACAAGACAAGCAAATATATGTGAAATACTTAGTGCAGGTATTTAAAGATAACAACAGTTACTTTGGTTATATTTGTGTATCCTCATAATGAATTTGTTAATACTTCTCCTGCAATGTGTACACTCACCGCACTGCTACTTTAACCAGCTATGATGTATTTCTTAGAAATAAACATTATATATTAAAACAGGATGGCAAAGAGTTGATGGACAGTGTTGCATATATGTATATTACTGCACATTCATGTGGAGAAGAATTGTACATACATAACTACACATAGGGAAAAATGTATCCTAAGTAACGCCAGTGTCTAGAGTGACAATGTTTTTTGTAAGCAGTCTTTCACTTTTTCTGACATACTGCTACCATATGTAGAGGTTTTACTGGTGTGGTTGTGTCTTCAGTTTGAATCTTTACTTTAAACAATTTCTTCTCCCCGCTCAGTCAGTCGTTCACTTTCACTTTTTGGTCTCTGGAAACTGAGAACAGTGGAATTATTTTTAAACACTTTATGAGACTAAAATGCAGAAGTGTGAAGTATTTTTTTTACCCAAATTTAAAAGGGCTCATATGTAGACCCGAGAATGATTCTGGTCTAAATTACTAGTAGGTGCGTTTAGCACATCCAGCACTTATAATGTTGGGGGATGAGGCATGCTTGGCTGTTTTAGACGTCTCCGGTGACTCACAGGTTAAAACAACCATACATGTGTTACAGAACATTGTTCAGTATTTCATTAACAGCCGCCTTTCTTATGAGGTCTGATATGACTTCATGCTTTGTGTCTGTGTGACTCACTGAGCAGCGGGAAGGAAAAAGGTGTGTAGACACACTCAATTATAAGTGCCGCTGGCAATGTTCCTGTTGGGACTAAACATGTCTGCAAGTCTGGTCAATGTATGTGGCAGAGTTGTACTCCTCAAGCCAATGACTCAGACTGTTTCCAGTATCTCTTCCTGTGTAATTATAGACTAGCCATGCCTGAAGGGGCGTTGCATGCTGGGTGGAGCTGTGCATTGGGCTAAAGAAGGAAAAAATGTCTGTTACTTATCATTTCATCCAATTTTGTTTGCAGTCCTCACTCTTTGCACTTGGCCTCCCAATGAAACCTGATCTCTTGGCATGAATACCAAGCTATGCACATTTGATATGTGACACTGCATGACGGATGGGAGGACAACCACGCTTGGAAAACATTTTAAACATTGTTGTATTCAATGTGCAAAATGAATATATTGTAGGTTAACAATGCACACAAATATAAACTGCTCCCTGTTCATTTGCAGTTTCTAAAAGATCAATCTTTCCATCAAGTCATTTTCCCTCACGCTTACCCAGTTCAGGTCAGGATCAAAGAGAAGCTAGACACTTAAAGATTCTATTTTTGCAATTGAAGAAGATACATGCTAGAAATGGAAAAACACATAACATTTGCTGACCCTATTATACTTTTTCTATGGATTCTGCATTATTGTGCACAGTTTTCAGTATTCTGCAGTGGTCCATATTTTGGCTGCCCTCAGTCCCCTCTGTAACGCAATTTTGGGGGCTGTGCTGAGCTACTTTTATGATAAAATGTACATTTTTCTTGACTACATGCTGACACTTCAATATCCCACTAATTTAGAAATAAAATCATCCAGATGTATGCCAAATATGAATGGTTTCTCTCCTGGTGCACCACTTTTCCAACCAACATGAACATCACCTCTGTTGTTTGCCTGACAGACCAAAAAAACGTTGCCTTCAGTTTTCTGAAATGTACAGTATGTGGTAATACTGGACAACAGTGTACAGTATGTATAGCAGCTTCAGAATAGGGCTGAGTTATACCAATATTTTTTTAGAATGAGATAAGTATTTAAGACTATACCAATATATAATATCTTTTGATGCTGCTTTTGATAGTTACTCCTGCCGTTTACCCGCGCTTCATTGAATTTTTGACTTTGACATTCAGAGCACTGGGCAGAAATCATATTGTGTCAACACGTACCGCAGGCCTTTGCCATGCTTTGTTTTAATTGCGTGAAAGCATTCACCCAGTCGGAAATGGTAAATGGGTTATACTTTTATAGCGCTTTTCTACCTTCAAGGTACTCAAAGCGCTTTGACACGATTTCCACATTCACCCATTCACACAGCTGCCATGCAAGGCCCTATCCATGACCCATCAGGAGCAAGGGTGAAGTGTCTTGCTCAAGGACACGACGGACTTGACTAGGTTGGTAGATGCTGGGGATCGAACCAGGAACCCTCAGTTTGCTGGCACGGCCACTCTCCCAACTGATTTGGTTTTATTTCAACAAGACAGCATCAAAAGTACAGCAAGTTCAATGAACAAAGTACCGTATTTTTCAGAGTATAAGTCGCTCCGGAGTATAAGTCGCACAGGCCGAAAATGCATAATAAAGAAGGAAAAAAACATATATAAGTCGCATTTTTGGGGGAAATTTATTTGATAAAAGCCAACACCAAAAATAGACATTTAAAAGGCAATTTAAAATAAATAAAGAATAGTGAACAACAGGCTGAATAAGTGTACATTATATGAGGCATAAATAACCAACTGGTATGTTAACGTAACATATTATGGTAAGAGTCATTCAAATAACTATAACATATAGAACATGCTATACAATCTGTCACTCCTAATCGCTAAATCCCATGAAATCTTATACGTCTAGTCTCTTACGTGAATGAGCTAAATAGTATTATTTGATATTTTACGCTAATGTGTTCATCATTTCACACATAAGTCGCTCCTGAGTATAAGTCGCACCCCCGGCCAAACTATGAAAAAAAAATGTGACTTATAGTCCGGAAATTACAGTAATAATGAAAGCAATAACTATCACCATACTAAAATGAACTTGCTATCAAATAGAAGGAGGCTGCAGAAAACAGCACATGCACAATGCTACCACGTGCCTTGGGAATAATGGTTGAAGTGAAAAGCTTTCAATCCAAACAATACTCCGTTTGTGAACAATAGCTTATGACAGACACGGAAGCACATTTAATCTCTTTATTAAGCCGAGGTAACACAATACGGTGACAGAGTAGTCGTCAGACTGCTCCGGCTAACTGCTAAAGCTAACAAATACAGCTCAGCTGAAAGCCATGCTGACGTCACACATCACTTTGTAGTAGACACCGCCCTTTAAAACGCCACACACACTCTGCTTATATGAAACATCTCTCAACTGCATATGGCATATATTTGAAGTAACACATGAATTACTTTCCCTAGTAATGAATTACATTTCTTAAAGAGCAAATCCATTACTTTTTTGGTTAAGTAATTATAATTAAATACTTCTTAAAAGTCATTTTAGAACACCGGTAGTAACAGTCATGTGATGTTGAGTTTAAACTAAACACTCAGCATGTTTTGTTTGACATACCAATATATATTGTACGTCGCCATTCAGCCTCGAAATACCGTATCTACTTCAGAATACTGTTTTTATGTTGATTTCTCTTTCTGGTCAATATCCCATGTCCAAACGCCATCTTGTTTTCCCACATCTCCGCCCCAGTGAATTAATACCTATCTCTTTTCACTTTCGACTTACACACTCTCTCTAAAGTCGGCGACTGACTCGTTGAGTGACAATCAGCCATAGAGAGGGGAAAAGACATCTTGTCCTTCATCATTTATTCCACTGGTGTTGTGCGTATAGATCACTGTTGTCACGGCAATCTAGCAGCCCTCAGCACTGTGGACCCATCATTCTGTTATACTGCTGATCCTGTCATGATTCTAGCCCGCCTCCACACCCCCCATCATCTTCCCGCTCCGCTTTTTAATTAGACAACAAAACAAAAATATGAATATTCATAGACCTAAGCTTCATTAATATGCACAATTATGCAAATCAGCCTGCAATTAAGCTTCAGCTTTTCCCCTAGAGATTCTGTGTTGCAGTTGGAGAAGAGATTTAAGGAAATAGGACGGGCAGGGACCAACCTTTAAAATCCGTCATTTCAAACCCATTCATCTCCCTGAGTGTTCCGGTCAAGGATAGCACGTGTCACTTATATAAGATTTAGACCTTGTTTCAGTGCTCAAATGAAGGCTGGAGAATAGATTGACTATAAATGGCTTATGCCGTGAAAATGTAAAGGCGTGGAGTGGGAGAGTGAGGAATGTAGGGAATGATTCTGGGACTCTCATATTGGGTGTTAATTATTCAAACTTCCTACAGCTCTCATCCACGCTATGTGACAACACACCATGCTGTCTGTGGTTGTGACATGTGAGCGTCAGTATAAAGCTGCTCACCATCCTCTAAATATGGACTTATTTCTGCAAAGATGGGGTAGAATTCACTGTTGTTTTTCATGTAATGGTTTATTTCTAACCTATATCTCTGTATTGCAGGGGTTGATGAAAGGAATGGGTCAAGTTCTTGGGGGCCCGGAGAACAGAACAGTCCATCGTTCAGTCAGGGAAGGGTACGACTAAACCTTATTTTTCCTAAGACAAGACTATCTTTGGTGCTAGATGCATGAGTCATTTCACTAGAAGGATAGAAGCTGGGAAGTTATTTGAAGTACTTGTGCTATTTAATCCAATTGCCATTAGGGTTTGCTGACTGAGTTTTTGTGCTGTCATCCATTTGGGTATTGGAATGTATGAGTAGATCCCAGATATCACCAGAAACCATTATTTTCTACTTGCTTTTTGTGTTTCTAAAGCTTGCTGTCTTCCTTTACAGTGTTTTGCTGAAGAGGGCATTTATAGTGAGCAAGATGGCATTCCACATGGCACCGTATTTGGCACAGGGATCACTGGTGAGTGAGTTGAAATGAAAACTGGATCTGAAAAACATACACAGCAGCTGTCTTGACACACAAAATGGATATACCTGGGAATGTTTTCCACTTAAATGGGGGGATGCTGCCATTGCAGTACACATTTTTATAAATTAGTGCCATGTTGATTTGATATTCACACGCATGCAGCACTTGAGGGCAAACCATATTCATGCTCAGGTGTGATGGATGAAGGCAGCAGGATAATGACGGAGGATATGGAGGAGCAATGTGCGCCATTCTATATGTTTAATGTGAAGGTGGGCGTGTACGAGGGGTGTTGGAGTTATAAAGGGCGCCCATGCACAAACAAGGCCGTCTCTTGGGATTACATTGGCCTATAGCTCTCTCTGTTTAACTGTCAGGGGAGGGGAGAGAAGACGGGCACAATTGCCCCTGAACCATTTATAATGGGTCAATTTGTTGTTGTTTTGCTGTGCACAGCCATAAATACGGCATGTCATACACAATCACTCAGCAGATGCGAGGCTTTGCAATGGAGACAGGGGAATGGCCAGATTGGGATTTAATATTGACATTAATGCCTAATTTTCACAATCATGGCCTAATTTCATTGTCTCTGCCAACAGGGAAGGCAGAGAGAGGACCATACTCGTCATTTGCAACGCAGGTAAATCAGTTAGGAAGACAAAAGCTACAAGCCCTCCTTTAGTTGTAGTTTAGAATTTAATTGTCTACAAATGTTGTGTTAATGTTTTTTCCCCAATTTACACAATATGTAGCCGGGCTTTATGCCCAGTGCTGATGCCCTTTCCCCTTCTGGTTTGAAGCCCTCGTCACAGTTTTATTCCTCTTATGAGAGCAACAATCCTCGCAGACGACCCGCACAAGACCCCGTTGGTAAGATTTTACATACAGTCCTTCACATTTCGGTAACAAAAGACTTTTTCTTCAGATATAAGTTCAATCTATATTCATTTCTCATTATTTTCTTATTAAACTGCATGTGTATTATCGCTTTGCTTCAAGTATCAAGAACTTTTGTTTACTCAAAGGAAGCAATAACAATGCAGGGGCTTATAGGAATAGACACATCAGATAAACATTCCAATGAAATTAGGTAACGATGATGGTATGATTCACACATTTGCATGGATCTGCACCAATTGAATTGTACGGCAAGTGTTCATTTGTACAAGATTGTGTTGTTTGAGCCTCTGTCTTTCTTCTTCCTATCAGATTCGCAGCCAAAAAAGATCCGGAAGGTGCCCCCTGGCCTGCCTTCCTCTGTAAGTGTTAACGTCCAGAACTGCATCTCAGTATGTCCGTGGGAGCCCGCATTGTCAGATGATGTCTCTTTTTATGTTACATTTGGCATTTTTGGCTTCTCTGCGGCTTGCAAAAACTGCCCGATTGCAGCAATGGCGTTTATTCAGCTTGCACAGCTGTGTATCTGCACCTCTCATTTAAAGAAGGGAAAGGGGGGAAGCCAGTGGCTCATTTGTAGTGTATTTATAGTGTGGGCCTTTCTACTTTGTGGCCACATTTCCTTCCCTCTGCCAGGCGTATTTGTGTAGATCACGGAGGGAAACTCGTACCGGGGGTTGATGCTTCTTACTTGCCTCATTTTTTCCCCTCCCAGTCTCGCTCTCTGATCACCCCATTTCCTCCCCTTCTCCGTTTCTTCCTCACCACTCCCCCATCGCCTCAAACTCCACAGCCCCTCCCACTCACCACCACCAACAACAGCTCTCCCCTTTCTCTCTCCCTCCCCCACCCCTCCATCCCAGCTGCCAGTAGGGTTGGCCGCCATCCAGGATTCGACAGATGGTTCAGTAATTAGGAGTGCATCTCTCCTTCCCTCTTCTCCTCTACCCTCCTTTTTCTTCTCCTTCTTCTTTCTGTTTAATCAAATTACAGAAGAAAACTGTAGTCCAGTTAGATTGGAGTTTTTACAGACACATTTTATATTTGCATCTATAATAATGTTGATTAAGAAAGATATTGGTATCGTGGAAGTCTGTTTCAATCGGTATAAGTTGATCCAACTCCAGTTCTGTGGTCTCCAAGTTGTGTGTTAAGTATCCAAAACATTCGCAGGCTGTTTGTGTTGGAGAAGATGATACCTAAGAAAGCCTTTCAGCAATGGCAGTCAAAGCCTCTTTAGATCACTGATACTAACAAATTGCTTCATTGTAGTAATGAAATCAATCATCTAAAGTAACACATTTTCTAGTGGTTTCTCTCATTACTTAGTAAAGCCATGGGTGGGTTTTCAAAGAAAATGATTAATTTCCTCAGCTCACCACTGTTTTTGTTTATTGAGGGTTTTTTTTCCTCATGTAGGTTTGTACCTCAGCCTCAAGTGATGAATTTAACAGGGACAATGTTGGCTACTCTGCTTCCAAAGCAGGAAGCATTTACCCACCACCCTTCTACATGCAAGGTCAGTTTAATCACAATTTTGTGCTGCAGCATCCACTTATTTATTGTGTGTTTGTTTTAAATTGATGTTTGCTGAGGTACATAGTTTAAAAATGTCCAACATAGCAACCTAAAGAGGGTGACTCAAGGTGCTTTGCCATGTGCATGGTGTAAAACGGTTGGATGAAGTCATCACACTAATGTGACATGTCTCATATGTGTCTTTTTTATTGTCTTTTCATCTCCTGTGACTGGTTATTCCCCCACCCCTGTCGTTGGATGCCCCCTGACAGAAGGCCTCCACCCACCCTCTGATTCATGGGGTTCTGCTGGGTCGATGGTTCAGCCTGGTTATCCTTCCATGCTGGGTAACCCCCCCCATCTGAGCCAGCATGGTCCCTTCACTGCCATCAACCCCCAAGACAGACTGGTGAGCCTTCACTATCTATTTTAACATGTTGTTTTATGATTGGGACTCTTTGAGGGCACTTGTCTGCATGTCCATTGAAATCATCTGGTCTCTTTGCCATCTAGAAACGTCAGCCACTGCCCCTCTCACCCCAAAACTACCCCCTACATGGCAGTGAAGTGAACGGGGCTCACCCGGCTGGTTTCCACTCTGGCTCCAACAGCTATGGCGTTCCAAGTCACACGCCTCCTATTGCTGGTACAGACACTATTAGGAGAAACCCCATAACCCTGATCTTAATGAGTAGTGTCCACAAAGGGGAACTGCACTTTTTGGGGGATTTTCCTATAGTTCACAATCGTATAATGCCGGATGTATTTAAAAAAAATAAAAAAATTATTCTAACTCATAAATATACGTAAATAAAAGTCAGTTTAAACAGAGCCAATGGAAGGTCCTCTATTCTGCCCATAAAACCCAATAATTAACCATCCAAAAAGCGCCAACAATACTCATTTTGATTTTGTGGCTTGTATTTCAACTAAGTATTAGTGATATTGTTATTACAAGCGCTAACGCAGACAAACTTTTTATAGCGGCACCATAATCACAAGCTTGTGTGCCTATATTGACGCTGCTTCCTTGCTTGTGGAAGTCTATTGTAGATGATAAATCATGCCTCTCACCCGGATACTAGTAGGCTGAGGATGTATTCCGACAGCTAATTTAGACCCCTCAACGGCGAGAACGACACAAAAAGATGCTTTGTTCCACCCCCCCTTTTCTTCACGAGGACCTAAAGAGGACTATAACAAGGTTCTATTAATTGGCATCCTAATGACAGCAGACATTGTACAGTAAGTGATGTTTTATGTTTGTTGGCTCTTATGAAGTCTGCAGTGAGTAATAATCAGTGATGTTGGGGGGAAAAAGCAAACGTTGTGATGTGCTTTTTAAATGTTTTTATAAATGTTACTACATTACATATATAATTACAGTGTGTACATAAAACCTTAATGGACGTGTTTGGATGTTTTTGAAGGTCTTTTAAAGTTAAAGTACCAATGATTGTCACACACACTAGGTGTGGTGAAATGTATCCTCTGCATTTGACCCATCCCCTTGTTTATAGGCAGAATAGAGCGACTTCCATTGGCTCCATTGTGAGCGGACTTTTGATTGCATTTATTTACTATTTAGAATGCATAAAGAAATAAAAAAACATGCGTTCTTGTCATACTTAAGGATTGTGAATGATAGGCAAAATTAAAAAAAAAAAAAAGTGCAGTTCCCCTTTAATGTTTGTGGCCTTACGACAGCATTTATTTACACTGCAGGCCAAAGTGGGCCAAATAGGATTTTTTTCCAGCTGACTGTTTACACTGCAAGTAAAATGTGATCTTAATCAGAATCCAGTATAAACGCGCACAGGCCCCGATGGGGCCTCCAAGTTCGATAAAGTGAAAACAAATGACGTGGAAGGATTCTGTAAATGAACAAGGAAATCGCTACAAACTACAAAATAAAATACATTTTCCACACCTTAAAATGAGTGTTTTTTAATGTGAAAATAAATTAAAGTAATATAATGTGTGAATGGATATACATAGTGTAATATATTTGGGAGGGTTCTAATTTTCTTTATGGCTGTTCAGTAGAGGGGATACGGACATCGTTAGCTTCTGGTCCTTCAACAATCGCTATTTCTTAGGAATCAAAATATAATTTTGTTATAATATTGTTTGCGCACTATTGTCTAGTGGTGCACTGAAAATGTGGTCGTCTTAAATAGACTCACCAAAACCAGATGCTGGTGGGCTACATCTTTCCCCGCGCCCAAAGCTGATGAAAAAGTCATGTCGGGATGGCATTCAGGTCGCATTGCATTTGGACTCAAGTCACATTTGAAAAGATCAGATGGACTACCTCCTGATGTAGTCTGAATCTGATGCCAAAATATCAGATTTGTAGCACTTTGGAGCGTTTAGACTGGCAAAATAATCTGATCTGTGTCACTGGAGGGCAAACAAATTAGATTTTGTGTGCAGTGTAAACGGGGCCTAAATGACAGCACATTTTAATTGAAATATTTTCATTTCCTGTTCAGCCAATCGGGGAACAGTACCTGGAAGTTCTGGTGATGAGATTGGGAAAGCGCTGGCATCTGTAAGTTGTACATAGATGTGAAAATGAATGCAGGTGTGAAAACATGATTGTTTGTGTGCAGATCTATCCTTCAGACCCCAACAGCAATGGCTACTCTTCGTCCCCATCCACCCCTTCTGGTTCTCCTCAGGCTGCATCAGGTCAGTCAAACACTGACATTTTCTCTGCATTTGATATGGAGCCTTATCATGATTGCTTTTTAAATGTAGTGTCGTTTTTAGAGATGCACAATTATTTTTGTCACGCAGATACAGATAACTTATTTATATCTAGATTTGTTTTAAATTTTGAGTTAACTGTAATTTGTGCACGCTTTTCATTGCAGCTAGCTTTGTGGCAGCTTCTTTAGCATTGCGGGTACCATAGGCTTTCAAAACACTGTCATAGCGACAATGGCCTTTCAAGTGGCTGATTAGGTTTTAATGGGTTTTTTTTTTCTTCCTCGCAGAATGTTTGCACATTTTATGAAAATAGCACGCAAAAACTTCTTCTGAAACAATGAAGACTCAATCAATCAGAATCAGAAATACTTTATTAATCCCTGAGGGGAAATTAAGAGATGCCATGTTTGTTTACTGTGAGGTTTACAGGTTGTTTTCGAGCTGGACAATTCATCGAATTTTAATTTAGATTTCGGTTATGGCTTCTCACGATCATGAAAATATAACAATAAAACATTTAAAAAACGATTAATGGGCCGCGCAACGTGCATGCAAATTTGTAGCTTGTAGCGGTGAAATGGATGTGTGAGTGGGGAAAAAGACCACGTCTACTAGAAGTTTGGGATTTCATCATGGTTGCTACTTTTTATTTGACACGGAGCTAGTATGCCTCATCAATAATCCCTAAAATCAACAAAAAAAAGTAAGACGTCATTTCCACGTTCATGTAACCATGGATGGAGTCACATATTCGGCCAGTAAAGTGGAATCCGCTAATAAACGCAAAATAATATCATGGAAATTGACATATAAATGTAAGTGAAGTGCTGTTACTGTGAAGAGAAGGAACATTTGTTTGGGAAAATAATGTGTCCGGTACTGCTTACTCTTCCCCGAAACAGTCAAAGGCCCTGTCCTGAATAATGTCCATACAGTCACATGAAACAGCGACTAAACTATGAAGCTAAAACCAGCAAGAACAATCTGTACACCCACAAAACATCTCATCTGCTTGTGTTGTTGTGAACGACATCATCAATGTAAGATCACTGTACAAACAGCCTTATAGTTGTCTTATGACTCGTCAAGCTGAGAACAGCAGCACAGCACACTTCCTCCCTTTGCGCCACATCTGGTCTGACTGTGCTAACAGAATAAAGGTTTCAAATGAGTACCTTACTCAAGCATAATGTACTTAAAGCACTTTTTGATACATTTACACAATGATGCTTTGATTTAAAATATTGGTCAACATTGTCCAAAGATGTATTGCACCAATAGATGTGAGGATTTTTGTATTTAAATAGGAAATATTTGTCACAAAAAGCAATATAAGTTTAAAAGGTTAAAACGGTATTAATAACAATTCAAACAGAGAAAAACAGAATTGTATTGTTTTTTTAAATTGCTATTATTATTTAAATGTATTGTTATTACTATTATTATTTCACTTGTTGTGGTTTATTTGTTCCTAATGTATATCCTTTTTTTAGTTATAAAAAGACATGTTTTCAAATTAAGGAATAAACGTGATTACAATATCAATCAAAAATAATCGTGATTATTATTTTTGCCATAATTGTCCAGCCCTAGGTGGTTTACAGCATGCTGAGCTCAGCTAATTGAGGTAGAAGAAAAGAAGCACTTGATTTGCTCATCCTAGTCCACCTACACTACAGAGCGGCTAATCTTTCTTCATTAATTGTCATTATTATTGCCCCTATAATTATTTGGCTGATATTTTTTGTGCAGCCCAAGTTGTTTTCAAGTGATAGGACATTAGCTAGCATTGTCTGCAAATGATTTGTCATATTAAAACTCAGTCATTCAAATGATCTTTCAGCAGTGCTCATCCTCCAAATATAACTTAGGAGAGAGGAAGAACAAGTACAGTAAAAAATAAAGGTGGGGTCATTTCCCTGTTTGGTCTAGGGGTGACATCTTTCCACACATAAAATACTGCGAGTGGCATCTGATGAGAAAGATAAAACTATCAACTTGAATTGTTGTTTTAATACACGCAATTTGTTTCTTTTTTAGTATCTGCCTCCCAGTGGACAAGATCTTCTGGCCAAGCTACACCTTCACCTAGCTTTCATGGGGGACTTCAGGCAATGGTGAGGCTTTTAACATGGTCCTCTTCTGTGTCAGCTCCAAACCTAAAGCTTGTTCAGATTTGTAGGCCGATCCTGTCAGCTGTACTGGTAATGTCGTCATCTTTGCTCATATTATTTGCCTTCCCCCATCCCAAGCCTAATAAACTGGAGGACCGCCTGGATGAAGCTCTTAACGTTCTTCAGCGCCATGCCAGTGGGCAAGGAGGAGCAGGACTAGCTGAGATGCAGAGTCTGCTGGCATCTGGTTTGGGCTTACCTCCAGCCTTTAGCAGTGCAGCACTCGGCCTTGCCAGTCGCCTGCCTGGCCTGGTGAGATGCATGAAGTCGGCCATTGCTTTGAAACACTGTTAACATTGTTTGTCTTACAGCTCACCGGTCACCTTGAGGACTCTGCGAGACTGCCCTCTAGTGGAGGACTTGTGCATGGTCACCACGGCTCCACGTCTGCTCTGCCAGGCTCTCAGACTGATAGTTTCACCAGTAGGTCCTTCTTTGCTGTGAGAAATATTGAGAAACTTATACCTTCCGTCCTGTGTTTTTTAATGACAGGCTTGGTGAACAGCCTAAGTCGTTCCAGTGGCGCTGACATTAAACGAGAGAGCAAGCAGGACGATGACAACTGCTCCATGACTGACAAGTCAGAGGACGAGAACAAAGAGCTAAATGCCCATCTTCTATCAAGGTACCTTTTGTTTGACATAGTCTCATTTATAGCAGGTAATCATCAACATAATATTAAATATAGATGTTGTTCATGTTCAAGGGCTTATGGACAACAACTTGGTTTTGAATACGTCCAATTTACAGCAAATTGATAAGAAATAAAGCAAACAAGTACACATACCGTATTTTTCGGATTATAATTCGCTCCGGAGTAAAAATCGCACACCGGCCGAAAATGCATAATAAAGAAGGAAAAAACATATATACGTCGCACTGGAGTATAAGTCGCATTTTTGGGGGAAATTTATTTGATAAAAGCCAACACCAAGAATAGTGAAGTGAATTACATTTATATAGCGCTTTTTCTCAAGTGACTCAAAGCGCATTACATAGTGAAACCCAATATCTAAGTTACATTTAAAGCAGTGTGGGTGGCACTGGGAGCAGGTGGGTAAAGTGTCTTGCCCAAGGACACAACGGCAGTGACTAGGATGGCGGAAGCGGGGATCGAACCTGCAACCCTCAAGTTGCTGGCACAGCCGCTCTACCAACCGAGCTATACCGCCCCAAGAATAGACATTTGAAAGGCAATTTAAAATAAATGAAGAATAGTGAACATCTGGCTGAATAAGTGTACGTTATATGAGGCATAAATAACCAACTGGTATGTTAACGTAACATATTATGGTAAGAGTCATTCAAATAACTATAACATATAGAACATGCTATACAATCTGTCACTCCTAATCGCTAAATCCCATGAAATCTTCCTCCTCGTTGTCGCTCCTAGTATGCGCCGCTCCCTTTCTTTCTGCTGCTCGATCGCCGTTTTCTGCTGCATATTTCACTACGTCCAGCTTGTAATATGCAGTATATGATTTCCTTTTCCCTGCCGTTTTTGTTCAGCCCTTCTCAGTTTTTATAAGTTACCGCCAATGTTGAAATAATCTATTTTAATAGCTATGGATGTAGCAGCAGTTAGCATCCAATGACCCACAATGCACTTCTGCCATGACCCGCCCCCGCCGAATTCTTATTGGTTGACGTGTGTGTGACGATTGCTGACATTTGCTTCGTTTCTTACGCGAATGAGATAAATAATATTATTTGATATTTTACGGTATTGTGTTAATAATTTCACACATAAGTCGCTCCGGAGTATAAGTCGCACCCCCGGCCAAACTATGAAAAAAAACTGCGAGTTATAATGGTAAAAATACGGTAATGAACAGCTTTGCAAGTCATGACCTACCCTCGGTAATAATGTGTTATTAGAAAGCAACACTTCACCTACATGCCCCACTCAGGTGTGTACATGTTAACACATGTTGTTTCCTTCCCTCCTCATCTGCTATTGACTAGTCTGAATGATGATGAGGATGACGATGATGAAGACCTACCAGTGGAGATTAAAGCTGGGCGGGAGAAAGTGCGCAGGATGGCAAACAATGCCCGCGAGCGGCTCCGTGTGCGGGACATCAACGAGGCCTTTAAGGAGCTGGGCCGCATGTGTCAGCTCCATCTGAACTATGAGAAACCGCAGACCAAATTGAACGTACTCCAACAGGCCGTTAACGTTATTCTCAACCTGGAGCAGCAAGTCCGAGGTCAGTGGGTGTCCAGGGAGGAAGGAGGAGGAGGGGAAGGTCAACTCTCACATAGCTTCATGCTCCTATGTGACACACAAGCTTGCTCATGTTACTTGCTACACATCCATCAATTCAAAAAGTACAGTGATGCCTCAACTTACAAGCACCTTTGAGTAACTCCAAACACTTGATATAAAATGAAGTCAATTTAATCTGTGCTTATTCCTACTAAACATTTTAACACGCCCTTTAATAAGAAAAACAAACAAAATAGATAAGTAGTTTCATGAAGTAATGCAATAACTAATGTGTTGTCTCCTTCAAGCTGCTTCTTTGAAGCAACTCCTAGTGCTGCTTGATTGTTGATCTGGCAATAACAATATCAATCAATGTTTATTTATATAGCCCTAAATCACAAGTGTCTCAAAGGGCTGCACAAGCCACAACGCCATCCTGGGTACAGAGCCCACAATCATAATCATCTCAATACATACCACCACATCCTTCTTTACCTTGCACACGCACCTCTTTGAGTGACAGCTAATGCTTGCTCATCCACTTTGTAGAATCAGTAGAAAAGAAGACGTCGGGCAGACCATTGGTCAGCTTCTCTATATTTTCATGGAATAATGTCCCATCTTGTTTTGGCACAGAAGCTGAATTCAGTCAATGCGGTTGCGCTACTTGGTAGAGTTGCTACACAGCAGGCCGTGTTTTAATGCTTTGTTTTTCTGATGCGCTTTGCACTCACATCCCCGCCGTTCCAGTGGTTGGAGGGCAGGATTGTGTGGATCTCTGGCTGTGTGCAGTTTCTTGATTTGATAGGAACATTTACAGTACAAATAAATGTTCATCTGTTGTCGTCAGACAAAGGCAAAGTGACAGGAAGTACATTTAGTGTTTCAACTCCATATAATTACAGATGTGATGTGAAGTGAAATGAATTATATTTGTATAGCGCTTTTCTCTAGTGACTCAAAGCGCTTTACATAGTGAAAGCCAATATCTAAGTTACATTTAAACCAATGTGGGTGGCACTGGGAGCAAGTGGGTAAAGTGTCTTGCCCAAGGACACAATGGCAGTGACTAGGATGGCGGAAGTGGGGATCGAACCTGGAACCCTCAAGTTGCTGGCACGGCCACTCTAGCAACCGAGCTATATTGTGGGGCGGTATAGCTCAATGATGTGGACAAGTACGACTTCAACCAGTACCTGAAATAATGCACACACCACTTGGAGTGACTTGTACGTTGAGGTAGCACTGTCCATCCTTTACGTGGCCTCCAAAGTGAGGACCAATAAGTACGGAGATGAAGTTGTGTGACTGTTTGTCAATTCTCTGATGCTGGTAGCACATACTGTCTGTCGTCATGCAGTATGTGTCGCCCACTATCACCTCCTTTTTGGTTTTTGTTTCTGCTGCTTGCTCATCTTGTCTTTAGAAAGACAACTATTAACCTGTCTGCACCTTGCTCTCCATCCATGCACCGCTCTACCTTCTTTCTATGATGCTCTCAGCTTGTGATCTATTTCATTAACCTTCATTCATAGTTGGTGCATTGCTTCTTCTCTCCTTTTGCTTCTCGTGTTCTCTTCATATTTTCTGTCCTTCTGCTGGATAGTCGTCAAATCCCCTCAACTTCCATCCTGGACCTCAGTGAGCCTTCAGATCTAAAACTAGATGTATTTATTGAATGTAGCGTATGAAAACTTAGGTTAAGACATCCGCCTGATGCTCTCTGGCCTGGCCCACTCCACTGGGATGTTTCTTCAGACATTTCAAATGGAATCCTCCTTGACATTTAGATCAAATAACTGCTAAATTCCCAGTAGAAGCAATATTTACATGTGCATCTTTACGATGAAGTACAGTATGTTGGGCCAAGGGTATGTGAACTAGCCCCATCAAGCGCTCTCCTCCTAGCTGCAGTGTTGTCACAGTGAGCGATGAGAACCTCAGTGCCGAGGAGAAGGAGCAGAGGGAGCGTGAGCGGCGCCTAGCTAACAGTGCTCGGGAGCGGGTGCGTGTGCGAGACATAAACGAGGCCTTCAGAGAGCTGGGCAGGATGTGTCAGATTCACCTGCAGAGCGACAAGGCCCAGACCAAGCTGGGCATCTTGCAGCAGGCCGTCCAGGTCATACTGGGCTTGGAGAAGCAGGTGCGAGGTAGGTCAGCCAGCTAGGGGAACATCTCCTCCTAAAGGTCATGTTGTAACATCTCTTTCATAAAGCAGGAGAAGATATGAGGAAGGACATCTGTGCTACTCTGCCTCTCATCCTACTTTCTCTTTTTCTTGCTTTTCACCATTGCTTCTTCTTTATTGTCAGAAGGGATTGTGCCCTTACTATGTCTGTCTGCTTTCTGCAAAGAGCGTAACCTCAACCCAAAGGCTGCCTGCCTGAAGAGAAGAGAGGAGGAGAAAGTGTCGGGTGTGGACCCTCAGATGCAGCTGGGTGGGGGTCTCTGAGGTGACACTATAAGCCATATGTAATTCCAAGGTTAGTTCTCACAGTGATGCTGATTAGTCATCCATGTCATGTGTTTTCTTCTCCTTTCTCTTGCAGCCGTTTGAACACGTGGCCTTAATCTCTGCTTGTGACGCACCGGAGTGTTCTTTGGACAGACTAAGAAGGGCCACAATGACACAAATGTGTGTTCATCTTTACACCTTTCACCCAAGGACACCAATGTGAAGACACCATCATGTTTTTCCAAGACTTTCTTAAGAAAAGAAAGAATGCTTTATGTTTTTGGATCAGAAAGACATTTGGGATCATTTACAACTTTGATTCAAGTTGGTATTATCTGTTAAATATGTGGCATTCTCCCCTGCCACGGAGGTCCTACATCTTGAAGAAGCAAAGGAAGACATGTTCCATCAACAACCTCCATCCATGTTGGAAGCCTCTCGTAGAAAGAGGGGTCTGATATAGATATATATACAGTATAAATTAGGGCTGCAACTAACCATTCATTTGATAATCGATTAATCTGTCGATTATTACTTCGATTAATAATCGGATAAAAGAGACAAACTACATTTCTATCCTTTCCAGTATTTTATTGGGGAAAAAACGCATACTGGCACCAGACTTATTTTGTTAATTGTTTCTCAGCTGTTTGTACATGTTGCAGTTCATAAATAAAGGTTTAAAAAAAAAAAAAAAAAAATTACCCATGCGCATAGCATAGATCCAACGAATCGATGACTAAATGAATCATCAACTATTTTGTTAATCGATTAGTTGTTGCAGCCCTAATATATATATATATTTCTTACTCTGCTTGATGAGGTAATACTGACCTGTCTGGTGTTTTTCCTCCTCGTAAACCGTGGATCCTACGGGTCACTGCCATGCAAGTGGAATGAAAAGACTCCACAGCTTCTAGACTTCATGTGTTCAGATCTGGTCTTAGCACTCATCCTGGACAGTCCATTCACAAAAGGGGCATTTTTTTTCTTGTTTTAGAAACAACATGCGACATATTTTGCTTCAGTAACTTTCTTTCTTAGATAAGTGTCAGACCATGATACAGTCTTGCAATTAAGAATATTATTATTTCATGCAGATGGCCTTTTGAACTCCAGTTGGACCAATCAGGATGCAGATTATTTCCAGGTCTGAGCGCTTCCAATTTGTAATGGAAAACATACGTGAGTGTTGAAAGGGATCATGAGGTTTGAAATCCTAAGTAAGTAAGTTGCCACTATTGACTTGCACGCTTGTTTTTTTCTTCCATTTTGAACAACTGCAAAGCCTCTTTGTAACGATCTTCCTTTTGTAGAACTTGTTAGCCATGTTTTTATGTTCATGTTTTTCCCCCCCACTTTGTAAAATAGTTATGGAGAGTTGGGGTTTATACATTTGGGATGATTCTTTCTTTTTTGTTTACATTGTTTGAATTGAAGACAACCTTTTTTAAGATTATGGGAACAAAGTGAGGTGTTGTGCCAGGTGCCTGCAAATGTTAGAAATGACAACAGTCTGGCTTGTAATGTCACATGTTGTGATAACCTTTTTTCTTCTTTCTGTGCAAACTTGGCATTTGTATTTCAATTCCTCACCTATTTTGAAACAGTATTTAGGGTTTTTCTCCATAATGTCCGATGTTAGTTCATTTGAGGTGGTGGCACAATTCAACTCAATTCTAATAGAAATCATCATCCTGAATTCATAAGGGGGGCTTAGTCATTTCCCTGACTTTGGGGAGTTTTATAATGGTTACTCACCAGTGCCTGAATATTCCTGTTACACATTGCATATAATAACACGGGTTTAAAAGATGTAGTTCAGCTGAAGAATTTATTGAGGCTGACCAACAACCTGGTCTATAACTGGTCAAATACTTAGTGATTTATATTTGAATTTGTTTTAATCATGTACATTCATATGTATGATATATCAAGACAAAAACCTTACACGGTGATGTGTAACCTTATTTGTCTCACTTGCTGAGTATGCCTATGAATGGCCCCTAACTTTTATTTTGTCTGAAAAGAAGTCTTGTGATTACCTTGCAAATGATCACAAATGACTTGTATTTGTTTATGTAAATGTTTTTTTTACAGTTTGCAAGTATAAAAGCATACCATTTTCTTTATTAGAGAACTTTTTGTCATCTACAGCAAATGACTTCCTACAGCTCTTTCTGTCTTTATGAATATTTGAGGGCAATATCTGTGTAGGCCATGTCCTCAGAGTGCCTCCACTTTCCTATTTTTATATATAAAGTAGATATTGACAACTGTTGTGTATATAACAGTAATGTAGCAATAAATGTGCCATTTTTAATAGCAATGCTTACTGTTGTTCATTGTCTTCTAAAATTCACGTTACACTGCTAAGATATTTTAGCAGTGTAACGTGAATTTTATTTTCACTCAACTTTATATATATAATATATATATACACCAGTGACGTGCGGTGAGGTTGATGGCTGGTGAGGCACTGACTTCATCACAGTCAGATTTACAAACATATGAACCCTAAAGAGTATCTTATTCACCATTTGATTGGCAGCAGTTAACGGGTTATGTTTAAAAGCTCATACCAGCATTCTTCCCTGCTTGGCACTCAGCATCAAGGCTTGGAATTGGGGGTTAAATCACCAAAAATGATTCCTGGGCGCGGCACCGCTGCTGCCCACTGCTCCCCTCACCTCCCAGGGGGTGAACAAGGGGATGGGTCAAATGCAGATGACAAATGTCATTACACCTAGTGTGTGTGTGACAATCATTGGTACTTTAACTTAACTTTAACTTTACACATACAAACTGTAGCACACAAAAAAGCACATTTAATAAAAAAAAAACATTATTATGGTCTTACCTTTACTTAGAAATGAAGTCCATGCGCCGCAACTAAAGCCCTCACTTAAACTTTCCACGTGCAAGATTGAATCTATTTAAAAAAAAGTGTAACCGAGGGTTTATAAATGTGGCCTATACTGTATGAAACTACAAAATAACAAACACGGAGGCTCCAGTTTACACGAGGACCACTTTATTTACCTTCTTTCAAAAACCTCCGCAACGTGACATCACTTCCGCTCTTAGCGCCTTCAAAATAAGAGCTCAAGGCATATACTGTATAACAGCGCATAACAGGAACTTAACATCACAAAGAGGAAAGCCCATGAAAATAGGTTACAAAAGTTATTTAATAAGAAGCCAAAAAGTGCAAAAACAATAATGTTGGTGTTGGAGGAGTTGTGAATTAGATACACCTGCAGTCTGCAGGTGTACCTAATGTTGTGTCCCAGTAGTCATTCACAACTCCTCCAACACCAACATTATTGTTTTTGCACTTTTTGGCTTCTTATGAAATATTTTTTTGAAATAGATTCAATCTTGCACGTGGAAAGTTTAAGTGTGGGCTTTAGTTGATATAACAATTCTACGGCGGGGGTGCAGGAGGCGAGCCTCAGCCAGTGCGTCTTTTGCAGCCATTTTATGATCGCTCAGCACAAGAAATACGTTACACACATACAGTTGTTGACAAAATACACTGTACATTATATACCTCAGCTAACTAAACTATGGAAATGTATAATATAGTTCATATAGCAATACGGTCTCACTGCACAGCAGGCCAGCAGTTAGCCGAGTTCATCCATGTTGCGGCACTGAGTGACGTGCCTCAACTGGCTGCTGTTCACCGCACCGTCTCTTCTCAGTATTTGAACGGCAAATGTGAAAATTCAGCGATTTTGAATAAAAATAATCTAAAACTGGTGAAGTTAAATAGAAAATAACTTTATAGTATAATCACTGGATACATATAACAATTTTAAAAAAAAAATTTCTTTTTACATTTTTTTTCTTTCCATGATGGCAGGTGAGGCCCCGCCTCACCTGCCTCTAGTGACTGCACGTGACTGGTATATATATATATGTATATATGTATGTATGTATATATATGTA
The DNA here is from genome assembly GCF_033978685.3 of Nerophis lumbriciformis. NCBI lineage: Eukaryota > Metazoa > Chordata > Actinopteri > Syngnathiformes > Syngnathidae > Nerophis > Nerophis lumbriciformis. The sequence goes on along the minus strand of NC_084566.2, from coordinate 45,076,752 downwards.
TGTATGTGTGTGTGTGTGTGTGTAAGAGTTAAAGACTAGAAATCGTCAGCATGTAGTGACGTAGTCCCATCACGCTGCAATACGGCAGTCATCCACTAGAGGACAGAAGCGACCAGTTTGTGCACGTTTGTCTCCTTATGCGCATGCGTACGAGCGGGTTCCTAGTCTAACCTTAACCGGAAGTTGCTAGCAGCTGCGCGTCGTGTGCTAGAAGGTGCTAGAAGGTGCTAGAAGTCACTACCATGTTGAGTAAAGTGCTCGGTCAGAAATATGTGGCCATTGCTAAGTCGTGGTAAGGCATTTATTCTCATTTTGTTTGGACGAAGAGGAGAAGGATTTATTAAGGGTTGTATTTAGCGGACGGATTGTAACCTCTGCTAGCATTAGCTGTTAGCCTAGCTGAGGTCATAGCTGTTTACATGCAAATATTAACATACATTGACTACTTTAAATTAACATCAATTCACCTCTATTCTCTGGCTACAATTAACATCCATGTTTTACATTGACTACTTTAAATTAACATCACTTCACCTCTATTCTCTGGCTACAATTAACATCCATGTTTTACATTGACTACTTTAAATCAACATCAATTCACCTTAATTCTCTGTCTACATTATCTTATTAAAAAATAAGGTGTATTTGTCCAGGTTATATTTGCTATAATCATAATATTTATTGCCCAATATGAAATATTGCAGTTTCCATCTCTGTTAAATGTATTCTTATTTGTTTGTTAAATGTATTCACGTATGTGTTTGTTAAATGTGTTCACTTATTTGTTTGTTAAATGTATTGTTATGTTTGTTAAATGTGTTCACTTATTTGTTTGTTAAATGTATTCTTATTTGTTTGTTAAATGTATTCACTTATTTGTTTGTTAAATGTATTCTTATGTTTGTTAAATGTATTCTTATTTGTTTGTAAAATGTGTTCACTTATTTGTTTGTTAAATGTATTCTTATTTGTTTGTTAAATGTATTCTTATTTGTTTGTTAAATGTATTCATTTATTTGTTTGTTAAATGTATTCACTTATTTGTTTGTTAAATGTATTCTTATTTGTTTGTTAAATGTATTCTTATTTGTTTGTTAAATGTATTCATTTATTTGTTTGTTAAATGTATTCACTTATTTGTTTGTTAAATGTATTCTTATTTGTTTGTCAAATGTATTCTTATTTGTTTGTTAAATGTATTCACTTGTGTATTCTTATTTGTTTGTTAAATGTATTCACTTGTTTGTTAAATGTATTCACTTATTTGTTTGTTAAATGTATTCTTATTTGTTTGTTAAATGTATTCACTTATTTGTTTGTTAAATGTATTCTTATTTGTTTGTTAAATGTATTCACTTATTTGTTTGTTAAATGTATTCTTATTTGTTTGTTAAATGTATTCACTTGTTTGTTAAATGTATTCACTTATTTGTTTGTTAAATGTATTCTTATTTGTTTGTTAAATGTATTCACTTGTTTGTTAAATGTATTCACTTGTTTGTTAAATGTATTCACTTATTTGTTTGTTAAATGTATTCTTATTTGTTTGTTAAATGTATTCACTTATTAGTTTTCCCCGCAGGATGCCCACACTTGCTGTTTGGGGAACAGTCGGCGGCGTAGCCTTGGTTCACTTCACGGACTGGCGATTGTTCCTGGACTATGTGCCCTACATCAGTGGCAAGTTCAAGAAGGACTAACCAGGTTAGTAGTGACTGGTTATTACATGAATATTGCATTTAAATAGATGAGGTGTAATTGACTTACATTATCTGTAAGATGCTGCACCATCTTGGTGGTCAAGTTTCGTTCTTACCAAGCATTTAAAGTGGCTTTTTAGCACAAGGAGGTTCTTATGCCTAAATTAGCAATCACCTCTCTCACACAGAGCACATTAAAGACTTATAAAATGATAATGGAACAGTAATAAAAAGAGGGGGAAAAAAGATTTGACCATTGTGGTTGACTTTCACGCAGGAAAGGTGTTGCAATGATGTTTGGCATTTCTCACCTTTTTAATCATGTCTTTCCTTTTCTTTTGACGCACTGCCGTCAGAGGAGTCTGCCTTATGCTTGGAAGACAAAATAAAGAATAAAAGGGATTTTGTCCTCCTTCACTGTAGCTTTCTGCGACACACTATTTACAGAACACACTGCATCATTGTCTCCCAACTACAAAATATTGTGAACCGAGGACCTCCTTCACTCTCCAGTATTTAAAAGCATTAACACTGTGTTAAGTTGTCCCTTGCATGGAAGCTCACTGAAACCATTTTCAATGACTTATTTCAAATATTAGTTTTATCAATCTGGACGTGCGCATTTTGATCATTTTTGTGTTCTCCTGGCAGTTTGTTGGAGATGATGAACAAGGACTGCAGCCAACGCTGTTTTGCACTGAACTCCAAGCCAACTGTCATTTTCATCCTGCTGCTGCAACAACCATCATCAGTACACTTGGGCTTCAATCTTTGATGATATGAAAATAGAGACAATGCACAGACTTTTTAATTGTTTTCCCTCGTGCAGTTTGAGCTTCTTATTTTACTCATTAGTTTCTGATGTGCTGTCAGCCTCGTCTGATTTAAATGTTCAGCTCTGTAAAACTGTTTTGGAAGAGTAAAAAGTATGTCAAAGAACTCATGTTGTGTGTCATTATTCCTGCTGCTCTCATACCTTTTAAGTGGTGTAATAGTTATAAAAATAAAATACAACATTGCATTGTAAAAGATGTTAATACTGCTTTATACTCACTTATACTTTTTTTTAATGTAAGGTGTTGTTTTGCATATATATAATGAGGTTTTCTTACCTGGTGAAGGATATATGTCCCAGTCGTCACTGGCGCACTAGTTGACGTGAGTGCAGCGGATGGTTACAATGGAGGCGGTGAGGCGGCGGGCGGAGTGATCTTCACTCGTAAAGGTCGGGAGCTTGCAATGGTGATCGATAACAAATGTGAGGCTGGAAATTGATGAGAGAAAATAAAGGCTGCTCGTCGACCTTTCTTACTTTTGACGTGCTGGCTTCCACTCCACGCGTGACGAGGACATTCGGACCATGGAGAGGAAAAGGTAGGAGTCAGGAAAGTCAAAGTCGCGGGAGTTTTTGGAATGAAAGTTTCTTCAGCAGGAAAGCGAGTGCATGCGACTTGCAGCTTGAAATGCAACAAATGTTTCCGTCTTGTAAGCACACGCCGCGTATAATAATAATAATAATAATAATAATAATAACATTCCTCAGCGGGAGGTCTGAGCTGCGATGTAGCTGCTAGCTTGATTAGCTAGCTAACTTTCATTGTTTACACACGCTTGACTTGTGCAAGGCGACAAAGTCTCAGTCTCATTCATGACACTTTTTTACACTCCAGCCTTCTAACTTCACACTTCACACTCACTAGCAGCTTTGCGTACTTCACTTTTATCTCATTCACTTGTGTCTTTGCGTTTGTGTGTGCGTCATCCACTTGACTTGCACCTATCTGGAAAAAGACTATTTGACTAATATTTGACTTTTATACGAAGCTCACTTATTTATTAGAGTTTGTTACATTTCCACTTCACTAGCGTGTTACTTTAGCAACCATGTTTACTAGCGTGTTACTTTAGCAACCATGTTTACTAGCGTGTTACATGCACTTTAGCAACCATGGCGATGCTTTCACTTGATGAACATTGTGTGGGCGGAGACATGTTTGATTGACACCTCTGCCGACCTGTCATAGCTTGAAGGCGGGACAAGTGACACCGCCTTCATGTTTGATTGACACCTCTGCCGACCTGTCATTGTTTGAAGGCGGGACAAGTGACACCGCCTTCATGCAAATACACTCACTGGCCACAACATTAGGTACACATAAACACAAGCTTTTATTAAATACACGACCTTCAAAAGGCATACTTGCCAACCCTCCCGGATTTTCCGGGAGACTCCCGAAATTCAGTGCCTCTACCGAAAACCTCCCGGGACAAATTTTCTCCCGAAATTCAGGCGGACTCAGGTCCTCCACAATATCAAAAAGCATACCTGCCCAATCACGTTATAACTGTAGAATGATGGAGGCCGAGTTCTTGGTTTCTTATGTGGGTTTATTGTTAGGCAGTTTCATTAACGTCCTCCCAGCGTGGCAACAACACACAACAACAGCAGTCACTTTTTTGTATACCGTAAAGCAGTTCGTCTGCCGTAAACAGCAATGTTGTGACACTCTTAAACAGGACAATACTGCCATCTAGTGCATATGTGTGCGTATTTATGTAAATAAATGAACACTGAAATTCAAGTATTTATTTTATATATATATATATATATATATATAATTTAAAATATATATATATATATATAGCTAGAATTCACTGAATGTCAAGTATTTCTTATATATATATATATATATATAAATAATCTATAGATTAATCGATAGAAAAATAATCGCTAGCTGCAGCCCTAATATATATACATATATATATATATATATATATATATATATATATATATATATATATATATATATATATATTAGGGCTGCAGCTAACGATTATTTTTCTATCGATTAATCTATAGATTATTTTTTCGATTAATCGGTTAATCTATAGATTATTTTTTTCGATTAATCTATAGATTATTTTTCCTTTTACCGATTATTTTTTTTATTTAAAATGAAGAGGAAAAAATAAATGTAGGCCAGTTTTTTCAAAAGGCATGGCTTTTATTTACAAAAAAAAAAGTATGGCCACTCAGTCAACATTGACAACAACATGACAAAATATTCTGTAACAATGTAAACATTTAAAACTTTTAACATTTAACAAAATTAAAAGTAGCTTATTTGCTTTTTAATGTGCAAATATAAAAGTAAACATCCAGTGCAAATCTTAATATTCTGCAATAGTATAAGCATTTAAAAAGTAAAAGTATTGCTTATTTTGCTTTAAAATGTGCAAAAATAAAGATAAACATCCAATACAAAAAAGTGCAAAACGGACATATTCTGTAACAAGTGTAAACATTTCAACAAAAGTAAAAGTATTGCTTATTTGCTAAAATGTGCAAAAATAAAGCTAAACATCCAATACAAAAAAGTGTACAGTGTAAACATTTCAACAAAAGTAAAAGTATTGCTTATTTTGCTTAATAACACAACAATGATAGTATGATTAAAGTGAAAGTTAATTGTTGGTTTGTACATAGTATATGTAACTGTTAATGTTGTAAAAGGTATTTGCACAACTAATTAACGTTAGCGTTTGTGACACGTCTTGTGCCGTGGGGTTCTTTCAGGACCCACAGACTGAACGCCAGACGGCTTTGCCAGGTTTACAATCTTTTAATTTTACACAAAGTCTTTTCTCTTCCAACTGCGCGGATCGCGCACCTGGGCACGATTGCGGCGTCGCTCCCGGCGCGCCCCGCCTCGCCGCTCGCTCGCCGCCGCCGCCTCTCCACAGCGTTAAAGAGGAGCGCGTCTTTGTAAACACTGAACAGGCACGCCAAACGCGCCTCTCAGAGCAAACGGTGCTTTAGTTTATGAATTTACAACGCAGATACAAATGACACATTCATGTTTTTGTGTAATAATGACAACGTATACGTACGCAGACGATTGACTTGTTGATGGTGATGGCAAGAACGCTGTCGGGGGTTTTCTTTTCAAATGTTCGTTCATAGCCGTTGTGCTGCTATGATAGGCCATTTCCGCTCGACACAGTGTGCATACAACAACATTATTAGGCCGTTTATTGAAATACTCCCACACTTTTGACGACTTTTGGCGTGCTTTTTTCCCCTCGCTCGCATCGTCTGCTTTGCGCTCCGCCATGACAGTAGTGTGACGTAAATATGCGACGCGCCGACGCACAAAAACGGTGTCGACGTATTTACGTAACCGATGACGTCGACTACGTCGACGCGTCGTTTCAGCCTTAATATATATATATATATATATATATATATATATATATATATATATATATATATGAAATACTTGACTTGGTGAATTCGAGCTGTAAACATACTCCTCCCCTTTTAGCCACGCCCCCGTCCCACCCCGACCACGCCCACCCCCTCCCCCCACCTCCCGAAAGGAGGTCTCAAGGTTGGCAAGTATGTTCAAAAGGTCAACTAGTGTGTTGATTTATTTTTATTTTAATTGGGACCATGCACATTGATTGTTTTACATGGGAATATGTTAAATGGTAGACAAAGGATCATTTCCCTGTGTTGTGCCAAAATAAGCGTACAACGGGTACATTGAAGGGGAACTGCACTTTTTGGGGATTTTTGCCTGTCATTCATATAAAAAAAAAAGTCAACGTGTTTTTCTTGTATTGATGCATTCTAACTCCTAAATAACTGTGAGCAAAATTCCGCTTCCAATGAAGCCCATGGGAATGCTGCCTAAAAAGCGCTTAACCTATCAAGGTTTTATATACAAACTGTAAGTAATGTAGTAACGGGCACATTTTGTAATATTTATGTATTTTGCTCAATTTAGCATATGCATCAGTTGATTGGCAACACGAAATTGACCCTAGTGTGTGAATGTTGTCTGTCTATCTGTGTTGGCCCTGTGATGAGGTGGCGACTTGTCCAGGGTGTACCCCGCCTTCTGCCCGAACGCAGCTGAGATAGGCTCCAGTGACCCCGAACGGGACAAGCGGTAGGAAATGGATGGATGGATGGATCACAACGTTCGCTTTTTCCTTCGACAACATCACTGATTGCTACTCACTGCAAACATGGAAGCCAAAAAAACATAATAAAATGTCACTTACTGTACAATGTCTGCTCTCACAGGTATGTGGACTGTTAGGATGTTCATTAATATAGTCCGTTTAAATGAAGAATGACTCATCATCCTCACAAAGCAAAAAGGGGGCTAGAACAATCTTTGTAGCTGTCAGTCCTTGTTCACACTGCAGGTCAATTCCAATTTCTATGTCACCCGTATCGGATTATTTCATGTCCGTGTCAAAGATGCAATTCCAAATGTTTCATATCCAACCCAAGCCTCTTTTGATATAAATGGGACATACTGTATATGCTCCAAGTGAACGCTACTGCGCTCGGGTCGCATTCATCCGACCACAACATCATTAAAAAGCCATACGCGTCATATTTATTTGCAAAAATAGACAGTTACAAAATACAAAGTTGACTGCAAAGCAGAAAAAAGGTGAAAATGTTATGTTTTAGGGACTTCCAGCACTCCTGTCTCTCGCCCACAGACACACTCTTCATCAGACATGGAAGCAAAACATCCCTAAACTGCCAGAGCCAAAACCTCCTAACCCAATAATTGAGTTAGCTCGCACGAAATCTTTGAAATTGCCACAAATGAGGACGGCGTGGCGCTGTTGAAGTGAAGTGAATTATATTTATATAGCGCTTTTCTCTAGTGACTCAAAGCACTTTTACATAGTGAAAGCCAATATCTAAGTTACATATAAAGCAGTGTGGGTGGCACTGGGAGCAGGTGGGTCAAGTGTCTTGCCCAAGGACACAACGGTAGTGACTAAGATGGCGGAAGTGGGGATCGAACCTGCAACCCTCAAGTTGCTGGCACGGCCGCTCTACCAACCGAGCTATACCGCCCCCTATATCTCCCTCTCTGTTGGGAGAGTGGCCGTGTCAGCAACCTGAGGGTTCCTAGTCCGATCCCCAGCTTCTACCAACCTAGTCACGTCCGTTGTGTCCTTGAGCAAGACACTTCACCCTTGCTCCTGATGGGTGGTGGTTAGGGCCTTGCATGGCAGCTCCCGCCATCAGTGAGTGAATGTGGAAATAGTGTCAAAGCGCTTTGAGTACCTTGAAGGTACACAAGTATAACCCATTGACTAAATAACGGCAGTTATGGAGACCGACTGCAGTCTGTATGCGGGTCAGATTGTATTCACATTAGAAAGCTTTTTTTTTTTTTTTTTGTAATGTGAACGACCACTAAATCGATTTTTTTTTTTTTAAATCTGAAATGGACATCCGACCCTGCAGTGAGAACGTAGGCAAAGTGTACCAACTTCTACCTCCACCTAATTGTAGTGTCAAGGTGAGAGGCATGATGTGTCATCTAGAAGCAATGATGTCAACACAGCACAGTGTTTCCCACAGGACAGGCATCTATTTGTGGTGGTGTGGTCGGGCGGCGGCAGCGGCGATGACCAAGAAGAACGCGGAGTTGGAATATAATTACAACACTTTATGTACATATTTATATACAGATTTGAACAATTAGTTATTCACTGAAATATATTTATTAATTGTGGTTCTTACAAAAAATATATCTTATAAAATATAAAAGCTAAAATGTCTCTTAAAGCTCTGCCCCTTTAATTAGTGAATACTAAACAATTTAACTTTAGCCTACTACTACAACCATATTATTTATCAGCAACATAAAGTGAAACAGAGGCAGAGGTGTCAATAAATAATGTGAACATGTATCATAACATGGAAATCTAAGAGAACGTGTTGTGAATGAGGATGCTTGTGGACCTGGAAATTATTATTTATTTTTTTTACACATTTTTATTACAAAAAAAAAAAGTTTTTCCAACTTATTCCATTTTAGACGCTTTCTCTTCTTAGTTATTATTTCTCCGGCTGTAGAAAAGAGCCGCTCACAGGGCACAGAGGAGGCGTCAGTGCGACACAGTTGGCGTATCGGTCACGTGACCAAAACAGCTCATGATCGGTCACGTGACTTTCTAAAAGCGGTACGCGCACCGACACAGGGTTTTGCTCTATGAGCTCCACGCATGCGCCGATGCATCGGTGTTGCCGGACCCATCACTAGTAACAGGTGACTGTTACTACGTGCGTCTGCCCCGGGCCACGAGTCAAGCAGCGGCGGTGTTAATGAAGCAGCGTCAGGCTGCTCACCGTCAGTGAAACGCTCGGTGAAATCGCGGCTTAACGTTAAATATATGACGAGCCGCGAGCGATTCAGCTATAACGTATCTAACCTATATTACCCTCCTATTTTGATCTGGTCGGTCCGTTCTTCTTTTACTTTGTCGTCGTCTTCTTCTTCTTCTTCTTCTGGCCCACCAGAAGATTTTGGCGGAGTTACAATGCATAGTAGGCTACCGCCACCTACTGCACCGGAGTTGTAACTACAAGCTCCATTCACAGACAGAGTCCCATTGCTTTTATGAGCGGTCGAGGGAGTCAAAAGCCGAAAAATCCATTTGTGGCGGACGTAATTCTTTCGCGGCGGGCCGCCACAAATAAATTAATGTGTGGGAAACACTGCAGCAGCAAAGGAAGTTACCTTGCTGTGACAATGTTGGCGCTGATGATAACAAAATCCCTCATTCTTGGTGAATATTCAGGTCAGGAAATGTAAACACACCATTGTTGCCACTTTTTGGAAGGTTATTTATTGGGTTTAATGGTCGGAATAGACGCAATGGCCTCAAGGGGACTTTTTTTTGTGTTTATATACGAGCTGGAATGCATTTTTTTTAAAAAGACACGCATTTTTGTCTCTCATAAGGATTGAGAATCACAGGCAAAATTCCCCAAAAAGTGCAGTCCACCTTTTAAACTTTAAAATATACTGAACAAAAATATAAACACAACACTTTTGGTTTTGCTCCCATTTTTCATGAGCTGAACTCAAAGATGTAAATATTTTTACTATATCCACTAAAGACCTATTGCTCTCATATATTGTCTAAATCTGTGCTAGTGAGCATTACTTCCTTGCCTTCGCCTGCCCATGAATAAAGCAAAACATGTTCTAGACCAAAAATGACTTCATATTGTCTACTGCTCACTAGTGTGACATATCTGACTTATTGTGCAGAAATATGGGAAATAACTACAAAAGTACACTTCATTCACTAACTGTGTTACAAAAAAGATCAGTTATAATAATACATCATGTTGGATATAGACAACATACAAACACTTTATTTATTGAATCAAAAATACTGAAATTCCACCACATATTGAATCATCAAACATGTAAAATGATGTAAACTATAACCTGCTAGCCAAGAATGTACAACAATTCTTCTCAACAAAAGAGGAGAAATATAATCTTAGAGAAAAATGTAATTTAAAACATTTGTATGCACGTACAACACTTAAGACCTTCAGTATATCAGTATGTGGAATGAAATGATGGAATGGATGAATAAACAATGTACTAATATGATCCACTTCAAGAAACTCTTCACACTTAAAGTGTTTACAAAGTACAAAGAAGAAGATAAACATTCTCAATTTATTTCATCCATCATTCATTTTCTACATCATCTTACTCATCTCACCATATGAAACATAACTTACTTCATACAACATGTATCATGTTGTATGCATGCATGTGTGATGTATCATGTTGTATGCATGCATGTGTGATGTATCATGTTGTATGCATGCATGTGTGATGCATCATGTTGTATGCATGCATGTGTGATGTATCATGTTGTATGCATGCATGTGTGATGCATCGTGTTGTATGCATGCATGTTCCAAATAAAGTCAAACTCAAGGTAATCCACAGGTGTGGCATATCAAGATGCTGATTAAACAGCAGGATTATTGCACAGGTGTGCCTTAGACTGCCACAATAAAAGGCCACTCTGAAATGTGCAGTTTTGCTTTATTGGTGGTCTGTGGAATGTTGGTCCTCTCCTCTTCAATGTCTGTGCAAAGTTGCTGGATATTGTCAGGAACTAGAAGACGTTGATCCACAGCATCCTAAACATGCTCAATGGCTGCCATGTGTGCTGATTATGTGGCCATGCAAGAACTGGAATGTTTTCAGCTTCCTGGAATTGTGTATGGATCCTTGCAACACAGTCATGCTGCCACATGAGGTGATGGTCTCAGGTGGATGGCACAACAATGGGCCTCAGGATCTCCTAACTGTATCCCTGTGCTTTCAGAATGCCATCAATAAAATACACTTGTTGTCCATAAGCTAGGCCTGCCATACCATAAGTCCACCTCCATCATGGGCCACTCCTTTCACAACATTGACATCAGCAATGAGGCCACACACCCTGTCAGTGAAAACCGGCAGTCCTCAGTGAAGAGAACACCTCTCCAACGTGCCAGACGTCATGGAATGTGAGCATTTGCCCACTCAAGTCCGTTAGGACGACAAGCTGCAGTCAGGTGGAGACCCCCATGAGGACCACAAGCTTCCCTAAGACGGTTTCTCAGTTTGTGCAAATATTCTTTGGTTATTCAAAGCCATTGTTGCAGTGGCTGGTCTCACCTGCTGGATGTGGAGGTCTTAGGCTGGTGTGGTTACGCGTGGTCTGCGTTTGTGAGGCCAGTTGGATGTACTGCCAAATGCTCTGAAACACCTTTTGGTAGAGAAATGGACATTCCTGCAGTCAGGATGCCAACTGCAGGCTCCCTCAAAACTTGCAACATCTGTGGCATTGTGCCGGCTGACCAAACTGCACATTTCAGTGTGGGCAGTCTAAGGCACACCTGTGCAATATTCATGCTGCTTTAATGATATGCCACACCTGTGAGGTGGGATGGATTATCCTGGCAAAGAAGAAATGCTCACTAACACAGATTTAGACCCATTTTTGAACAATATTTGAGGGTAATATGTCTTTAGTGTATATAGTAAAAGTTGAACTGGTGAAACATGGGAGCAAAAACCAAAGTGTTTGTATATAAGACTGAGGAACAACAACAAATACAGGACTGGGATTTAGGATATTAACTGGCAAAGTCTAAATATATTTTTGCATCCTCACCTGTTAGTTTTGTATCGTACTGAAGTTTCTCTAATACCTTCAACCTCTTGTGAAGGTAACTATGGTAGCCAATGTCTAGTTCGGCACCACGGCAGACTCCAACCACAATAATGGTCAATGGTAAATGGCTTATACTTGTATAGCACTTTTCTACCTTCAAGGTACTCAAAGCGCTTTGACACTACTTCCACATTCACACACACATTCACACACTGATGGAGGGAGCTGCCATGCAAGGCACTAACCAGCAGCCATCAGGAGCAAGGGTGAAGTGTCTTGCTCAAGGACACAACGGACGTGACGAGGTTGGTAGTAGGTGGGGATCGAACCAGGAACCCTCAGGTTGCTGGCACGGCCACTCTCCCAATGGCGCCACGCTGTCCCCATAATAAAGCTGGTTAAATAAATGTGTCTGACTGCAGCGAGACACTCCTTTATTATTCTTTAACATAACATCATCAATGTAATGGGAATGAATTGAACTGTTTCTTATTACAAATGCACTGTTTTTAGTGATAAACAAAAATACATTTAAAACTGATTTTTCTACTATTTCAAAATCATTTGTTTACAAATCCAGGAAATAAGTCCCTGGACATAGGAGGGATGATTTAAATCAGAGCTAATAGTAGATTTTCTTTACATTTAGTTATTTTGCACTATTGAATTCATTTTGCTGAAAATAGTGTCTGTAATAAAAGAGAGTAAGTGAATAATGTGAATAGATATCATTACACTGTCTTTTGTCTTATTAGAATTGTAATCTGAATGATTTACAAAATGTAAAATGACCAATACTAACTACCTGGTTACCCACACTAACCAATGAAGAGGACCATGTTACAACAGACAGTAAGCAGCTATTGACGGTAAATTGACTAATAATAGTTTTGAGAAAATAATACACAAGTCAGCAACTAAATTGGGACCTTTTGTAACCCATTTTGATGGTTCTATTATTAGAAAACCAGTGAATGGTAAATAAAAAGAGAATACAACAACTTCTATTCAATTGAATAGACTGCAAAGACAAGATATTTCATGTTCACACTGACAAATGTAAAAAAAATATTAGCCAATAATCATTAACTTAGAATTTAATGGCAACAACACGTTGCAAAAAAGTTTTCACAGGGGCATTTTTACCACTGTGTTACATGGCCTTTCCTTTTAACAACAATGTTTGAAGCTTTTCAGGTGGAATTCTTTCCCATTCTTGCTTGATGTACAGCTTAAGTTGTTCAACAGTCTCCCTTCTCATATTTTAGCCTTCACACATTTTCAATGTCTGGACTACAGGCAGGCCAGTCTAGTACCCGCACTCTTATACTATGAAGCCACGCTGTTGTAACACCTGGCTTGGCATTGTCTTGCTGAAATAAGCAGGGGCGTCCATGATAACAACATATGTTGCTCCAAAAGCTGTATGTACCTTTCAGCATTAATGGTGCCTTCACAGATGTCTTGGGCACTAATACACCCCCATACCATCACACATGCTGGCTTCTACACTTTCACAGTCCCCATGCTTCTTTTCCTCTTTGCTCCACAGTTTCCAAAAACAATTTGAAATGTGGACTCGTCAGACCACAGAACACTTTTCCACTTTGCATCAGTCCATCTTAGATGAGCTCGGGCCCAGCGAAGTGTTTCTGGGTGTTGTTGATAAATGGCTTTGGCTTTGCATAGTAGAGATTTAACTTGCACTTACAGATGTAGCGACCAACTGTAGTTACTGACAGTGGTTTTCTGAAGTGTTCCTGAGCCCATGTGGTGATATCCTTTACACACTGATGTGGCTTTTTGATGCAGTACCGCCTGAGGGATCCAAGGTGTGTAATATCATGGCTTACATGCAGTGATTTCTCCACATTCTCTGAACCTTTTGATGATATTACGGAGCGTAGATGGTGAAATCCCTAAATTCCTTGTTGAGAAATGTTGCTCTTAAACAATTTGCTCAGGCATTTGTTGACAAAGTGGTGACCCTCGCCCCGTCCTTGTTTGTGAATGACTGAGCATTTCATGGAATCTACTTTTATACCCAATCATGGCACCCACCTGTTCCCAATTAGCCTGTTCACCTGTGGGATGTTCCAAATAAGTCTTTGATGAGCATTCCTCAACTTTCTCACTCTTTTTTGCCACTTGTGCCAGCTTTTTTGAAACATGCTGCAGGCATCAAATTCCAAATGAGCTAATATTTGAAAAAAAATGACGTTTTCCAGTGTGAAGGTTAAATATCTTGTCTTTGCAGTCTGTTTAATTGAATATAAGTTGAGAAGGATTTGCAAATCATTGTTTTTATACAAGGTGACAACTTCACTGCTTTTGGGCTTTGTATTTATATGACAACTCTATTGTGATGCAGATTTGAGGCCATATTGCACAATCCTAATTGGCTGTCAGGAAGAAGTCTGTCCATGATGAACATGATGTTATGTCTACTCTTGTGTGCTTCCCCTCCAGCGTACATGTCAGGCGTGTCCTGGGTAAACCACAGACGCTGCGAGGTCCGGCCAACAACTTTCACACGGAGGAGGCCAGCCATGCTCGGCCTGCACATTTACTTCTTACTAAAGTTCAACGGAACGGCCACAAGCACGCTCATGACAATGTCAGCCATCAAATCAGGGTGAGATAGTCTTTTTCAACCATGACATGACCATCCAGAAGAATATTCTCAGCTGAAGCTACAAATAAGAGTTCCAACAGGACTATAAACTTCCTGATGGTCATTGTTGTATGATGATTGTAACTACATCATCATACTCTTCATCTTTTATCTTTTGTCATAGAGAGACAAGCACAAGTTGCATTTCAAGACAAATGTTGCTTGAAAGCAGCATTTTGTCTTTTAATAAACAAAAGCATTGGCAAGTGTGCTTGCTCACTTAAAAAAAAGTCTGACACTGCACTCGTTTATTGTTTACCACAGGAAATACATTACAATAGCTCTTTTGACTCTGTCGGCAAAAGTATTTATCATAGTTGGCATTGTGTGTTGTTGTTGTTTAGTATGTCATCTTAAAATATCATTTTAGAGCACCTTTTGTTGTGATAATCCATAGCAGCGGTCGCAGGTTGTTGTTTTTGAACGTAACAAATGACTCAGCTGTTGCTTACTAATTGATTGCCAAATAAAAAAGACTAAAATAAGACAGTTTATGAAACATTACAAGCAAATTGTAGAAGAACAATTGAAGCATTATGAAGCAAGTAAGCACTGCTTCTTCCTACTCCCTTTCAACATTGAACTATTTGAATATGAACTTATTGATGACAATGGACTGACTGCACACACTATGTTCATGTTGACATGGGATTCATACATCATGAATTAGAAAAATGACTCGGTCTTTTCAGCCCACAGTAACTTCATTTACCATATATTTCAGAGTATAAGTCGCCCCGGAGTATAAGTCGCACCTGCCGAAAATGCATAATAAAGAAGGAAAAAAAACATATAAAAGTCGCACTGGAGTATAAGTTGCATTATTGGGGTAAATGTATTTGATAAAAGCCAACAGCAAGAATAGACATTTGAAAGGCAATTTCAAATAAATAAAGAATAGTGAACAACAGGCTGAATAAGTGTACGTTATATGAGGCATAAATAACCAACTGGTATGTTAACGTAACATATTATGGTAAGAGTCATTCAAATAACTATAACATATAGAACATGCTATACAATCTGTCACTCCTAATCGCTAAATCCCATGAAATCTTATACGTCTAGTCCGGGGTCGGGAACCTTTTTGGCTGAGAGAGCCATGAAAGTCAAATATTTTAAAATGTATTTCCGTTAAAACCATATAGTATTTTTTTTAACACCGAATACAACTAAATGTGTGCATTTTTAAGTAAGACCAACATTTTTAGAGTATAATAAGTCTCTTATTCTTTTTAATAACATTGTTATTCTGAAGTTAACCAATAATAAATCAAATACTTCTTACCATTAATGAACAAGTGCGGAAGAAAACGTATGGATGGATGGATTAAGATGCATGAGAATGTTTTATATTCTGAAGGTTATTTTTAACACTGTGATTACCAGCGGAATTATTCATTACTTATCGTGTTAAGCAATGTCAGCTAAGATTGATCTGAGAGCCAGATGCAGTCATCAAAAGAGCCACATCTGGCTTTAGAGCCATAGGTTCCCTACCCCTGATCTAGTCTCTTACGTGAATGAGATCAATAATATTATTTGATATTTTACGCTAATGTGTTCATCATTTCACACATAAGTCGCTCCTGAGCAACGTTCCCTCTAAGGTGCGCGCCTGCGCAATTGCACACTGCTCAAGCGTCCTCTGCGCACAGCGAATATATGCCGCGCACCAAATCAAATCCCATCTGAATTCTAAATAAAATAAAGACATTTATTGTGTGTAATTTTGCAATGCAACTCTGAGTGACAGTGACAACAAGCGGCCCTAACGGTGTTCGTCAACACCCTTCAATTATTGTAACGTCTATCGAGATGCTTCGAGGACAGGAATTATATCCATCACTTTATTGAGCAAAACTGTTTATATTGGGCCATAACCACACCAGAAACATGAGTAAAAAACTTGTATCTGGAAAAACTAGTCATTTTCTGCCGTACAAAGCAACTTGTCATCTGTCACCAACACGCTTAGCACTAAGTCACTGGTGCCTTCATGGCCACACAAAAAGTCAGACAACTCAAACACCACACAAAGTTACACTATGACTCCTCAGTCATACGTGTGCTTAATCTACTGTCATTTATTATTAATGTTAATGTATTGATATTAATCATGGAATGCTGTTACTAGAGAAAGTTACACACTTCATGCTATGCTTACATTTCATTGTGCAACATGAGGATGTTTAAATGTGATCTCTGAAATGATTTCCAAAGCAGGACCCCCACCCACATTATTGTACAATACTAATCCAGAGCTCATAGGACTCCTGAGGCAGTGGACAGGTACCGACAGGCCAAGCGGTGTGCGGCTTCAGCGGTTGCGGGGGCAAAAACTCGGACATGGGAGGAGTTCGGGGAAGCCATGGAAAACGACTTCCGGACGGCTTCGAAGCGATTCTGGACCACCATCCGCCGCCTCAGGAAGGGGAAGCAGTGCACTACCAACACCGTGTATGGTGCGGATGGTGTTCTGCTGACCTCGACTGCGGATGTTGTGGTTCGGTGGAGGGAATACTTCGAAGACCTCCTCAATCCCACCAACACATCTTCCTATGAGGAAGCAGTGCCTGGGGAATCTGTGGTGGGCTCTCCTATTTCTGGGGCTGGGGTTGCTGAGGTAGTTAAAAAGCTCCTCGGTGGCAAGGCCCCGGGGGTGGATGAGATCCGCCCGGAGTTCCTTAAGGCTCTGGATGCTGTAGGGCTGTCTTGGTTGACAAGACTCTGCAGCATCGCGTGGACATCGGGGGCAGTACCTCTGGATTGGCAGACCGGGGTGGTGGTTCCTCTTTTTAAAAAGGGGAACCGGAGGGTGTGTTCTAACTATCGTGGGATCACACTTCTCAGCCTTCCCGGTAAGGTCTATTCAGGTGTACTGGAGAGGAGGCTACGCCGGATAGTCCAACCTCGGATTCAGGAGGAACAGTGTGGTTTTCGTCCTGGTCGTGGAACTGTGGACCAGCTCTATACTCTCGGCAGGGTCCTTGAGGGTGCATGGGAGTTTGCCCAACCAGTCTACATGTGCTTTGTGGACTTGGAGAAGGCATTCGACCGTGTCCCTCGGGAAGTCCTGTGGGGAGTGCTCAGAGAGTATGGGGTTTCGGACTGTCTGATTGTGGCGGTCCGCTCCCTGTATGATCAGTGTCAGAGCTTGGTCCGCATTGCCGGCAGTAAGTCGGACATGTTTCCAGTGAGGGTTGGACTCCGCCAAGGCTGCCCTTTGTCACCCATTCTGTTCATAACTTTTATGGACAGAATTTCTAGGCGCAGTCAAGACATTGAGGGGATCCGGTTTGGTGGCTGCAGGATTAGGTCTCTGCTTTTTGCAGATGATTTGGTCCTGATGGCTTCATCTGGCCAGGATCTTCAGCTCTCACTGGATCGGTTCGCAGCTGAGTGTGAAGCGACTGGGATGAGAATCAGCACCTCCAAGTCCGAGTCCATGGTTCTCGCCCGGAAAAGGGTGGAGTGCCATCTCCGGGTTGGGGAGGAGATCTTGCCCCAAGTGGAGGAGTTCAAGTACCTCGGAGTCTTGTTCACGAGTGAGGGAAGAGTGGATGGTGAGATCGACAGGCGGATCGGTGCGGCGTCTTCAGTAATGCGGACGCTGTATCGATCCGTTGTGGTGAAGAAGGAGCTGAGCCGGAAGGCAAAGCTCTCAATTTACCGGTCGATCTACGTTCCCATCCTCACCTATGGTCATGAGCTTTGGGTTATGACCGAAAGGACAAGATCACGGGTACAAGCGGCCGAAATGAGTTTCCTCCGCCGGGTGGCGGGGCTCTCCCTTAGAGATAGGGTGAGAAGCTCTGTCATCCGGGGGGAGCTCAAAGTAAAGCCGCTGCTCCTCCACATTGAGAGGAGCCAGATGAGGTGGTTCGGGCATCTGGTCAGGATGCCACCCGAGCGCCTCCCTAAGGAGGTGTTTAGGGCACGTCCGACCGGTAGGAGGCCACGAGGAAGACCCAGGACACGTTGGGAAGACTATGTCTTCCGGCTGGCCTGGGAACGCCTCGGGATCCCCCGGGAGGAGCTGGACGAAGTGGCTGGGGAGAGGGAAGTCTGGGCTTCCCTGCTTAGGCTGCTGCCCCCGCGACCCGACCTCGGATAAGCGGAAGAAGATGGATGGATGGATGGACTAATCCATAGCTTATGAAAAACAAGATTTCTTTTCTTTTCATTACAAGTGGGCCAAATCACTAATATTAGAAAATAATTTCATGAAAATGACTCCTGTCATTTGAGTGTTATAATAAAAGATAGGTTTGAGCCAGGTGTGCTGCTGGTATTGCCAGGTGTGATGTTGCTCACATGTGCTCCACTCAATGCTCAGGGACTTTTTGTGTTTGCTCACGCATATGAAAAATGAAAGGGAACATTGGTCCTGAGTATAAGTCGCACCTCCGGCCAAACTATGAAAAATACTGTGACTTATAGTCCAAAATAAAAAGGTAATTGGTTGGGGTTGTTGAGGGTGTATAAAGGTAGATCCTGCTTCAATTCCCAACTAACTAGCCATGAGCCATTGACCCAAGCCTGGATAAAAAGGAGCATAAAAAGTAAGCCAAGTTAAACGTGCGATTGACCCGCGTTGATGACCCCTTTTTTCCCGGAAAAAGCTGAAAGAACAAAAGAGGTGTTGTAGTTAAGATGAATATTTCAGTTGACCTTGTAGGTCCCCAAAAATGGTTATATTTCTGTGGTTGTCGTGTTTTCTTTGAAAAGGCCAAGCCAGACTTGAACACAACGCTGCCAGTTCGACAGACCGCATCAATCTTCAAGCAGCCAGTGACCAAAGTAACAAATCACCCCAGCAACAAAGTCAAGACGGACCCCCAGAGGGCCGTGGACCAACCAAAACAGGTCAGTGACGTTGGCCTTTACATTTCATTTTCATACGTTTGTTAGAATAAAATGTTGATAGAAGGAAATAATGTTTTACTTCATCAATTGGAATCATCAAGCCCAGAATGGCAAGTAGATGTAAACATGCTGAATACACTTTTATCAGCGCTTTGCCTTATGAAATACACAAATAGATGTTGGCTCTGAATATAAATAGAAGAATGGTGATATAGACGAGTCTTTGGTTTTATGTTTGCAATTCTTCAGTTGTTCTGGGAGAGGAAGCTGAGCGGGTTAAGTGCTTTTGACATTGCTGACGAGCTGGTGAAAACCATGGATCTTCCCAAAGGCCTGCAAGGTTAAGAGAAGAGAAACAAAAGCACACCTTGATGTGTTTCCCAGCCCAGCTTGATCTCATCTTGCCACCTCGTCCTGCTCAGGTGTGGGGCCTGCCAGCTCTGACAAAACCCTGCTGTCCGCCATCGCCAGCGCCCTGCACACCAGCCCCGCCCCCGTCACGGGCCAGCTCACGGCGGCCGTGGAGAAAAACCCCGGAGTGTGGCTTAACACGGCACAGCCGCTCTGCAAGGCCTTCATGGTGACAGACGAAGACATCAGGTGACGCACATACACTAAATGTCCTACTCATGTCCATCACATTGCTGAGCAAACAATGAAGACTTTGAGCTAGAACTATGCATGCAGCTAGGTGACAGAACATTCATGTATTCATTCATCAAATTACATTTATCAAAGGCATGTTTAGAACTATGCATGCAGCTAGGTGACAGAACATTCATGTATTCATTCATCAAAGGCATGTTTAGAAGTACCACATGAGGAAATAGCACATTCTGCATCTTCCTTTTCACAATACCCCACAGATTTTCTATGGGGCTAAGGTCAGGGGAGTTGGCGGGCCAATTTAGAACAGAAATACCATGGTCCGTAAACCAGGCACGGGTAGATTTTGCGCTGTGTGCAGGCGCCAAGTCCTGTTGGAACTTGAAATCTCCATCTCCATAGAGCAGGTCAGCAGCAGGAAGCATGAAGTGCTCTAAAACTTGCTGGTAGACGGCTGCGTTGACCCTGGATCTCAGGAAACAGAGTGGACCGACACCAGCAGATGACACGGCACCCCAAACCATCACTGATGGTGGAAACTTTACACTAGACTTCAGGCAACGTGGATCCTGTGCCTCTCCTGTCTTCCTCCAGACTCTGGGACCTCGATTTCCAAAGGAAATGCAAAATTTGCATGGTTGGGTGATGGTTTGGGGTGCCATGTCATCTGCTGGTGTCGGTCCACTCTGTTTCCTGAGATCCAGGGTCAACGCAGCCGTCTACCAGCAAGTTTTAGAGCACTTCATGCTTCCTGCTGCTGACCTGCTCTATGGAGATGGAGATTTCAAGTTCCAACAGGACTTGGCGCCTGCACACAGCGCAAAATCTACCCGTGCCTGGTTTACGGACCATGGTATTTCTGTTCTAAATTGGCCCGCCAACTCCCCTGACCTTAGCCCCATAGAAAATCTGTGGGGTATTGTGAAAAGGAAGATGCAGAATGCCAGACCCAAAAACGCAGAAGAGTTGAAGGCCACTATCAGAGCAACCTGGGCTCTCATAACACCTGAGCAGTGCCAGAAACTCATCGACTCCATGCCACGCCGCATTAACGCAGTAATTGAGGCAAAAGGAGCTCCAACCAAGTATTGAGTATTGTACATGCTCATATTTTTCATTTTCATACTTTTCAGTTGGCCAACATTTCTAAAAATCCCTTTTTTGTATTAGCCTTAAGTAATATTCTAATTTTGTGACCCACGGAATTTTGGATTTTCATTTGTTGCCACTTCAAATCATCAAAATTAAATGAAATAAACATTTGAATGCATCAGTCTGTGTGCAATGAATAAATATAATGTACAAGTTACACCTTTTGAATGCAATTACTGAAATAAATCAAGTTTTTCAAAATATTCTAATTTACTGGCTTTTACCTGTAATATCTACGGCTTTCCACACACACAAGTGAATGCAAGCATACTTGGTCAACAGCCATACAGGTCACACTGAGGGTGGCCGTATAAACAAGTTTAACACTGTTACAAATATGCGCCACACTGTGAACCCACACCAAACAAGAATGACAAACACATTTCGGGAGAACATCCACACCGTAATACAACATAAACACAACAGAACAAATACCCAGAACCCCCGGTAGCGCTTGATATCGGTATCGGTTATTAAGAGTTGGACAATATCGGGATATCGGCAAAAAAGCCATTATCGGACATCTCTAGTTCGAAGCATTATGTATAAACACCATTTATGTTGCTCTTTTACCCTAATTATACGCTCAGTGATCAGGTCAATGCATACTTCAGTACCAAGACAAGCAAGAAAACTACAACTGCTGACACATTTCACTTCAAAATACATCCAGGCCAGACTTAGGATCAAAGCAAGGTCGTTTTGCAAAAATAGAAGAAGAAACATGTTTTTAAGGCAGTCGCTTCTAGTGTTTCCACAGCACTGGCAGAGTATACTCGCTGCAATGTTGTCAACATAAGTAAATACTGTATCTTTTTATCAAATTGAGAAATATGAACGTGGCCTCGTGCGAACCTTCATTTTCTTTGTGGAAGAAGTTTGGACAAGCTTGCAAGCAGGAGCCTAACCTTGCATGTTCCATGTTTGTCATTAAAGGTGTCTTCTTCTTCTTCTTCTTCTCCTTCTGTGTCCTTCAGGAAGCAGGAGGACCTGGTGCACAGTGTGAGGAGGCGGCTGGAGGAAGCCCTCATGGCGGATATGTTGGCTCATGTAGAAGACGCCGCTGTGGAAACGCCCGCCAGCTCGCAGGAGGAGGAGGGGAAGGAGGCTGAGCGGGTGGAAAAGGAGGGGTCATAGCCAAGGTACACAACTTATCATTTACCACAACTCAAGTCATCAATAATCCTGGGGGGTTTTTTCCATCTCCCTCCCTTCAAGTGAAATACAACTTCAACATGGCTTTGTTCTAAGACTAAATGATTATTTCTATATGAGCGAAAAGGTGTTTCATGTTTATTTGAGCTTTTACCTTCATCAGCGTTTAGCAAATGTGAATGGTGCTAATAATACAGCTGCTAAACATGTATGAAGGCTAAATGATGTTTGTGGAAACAACACTTGTGTTTCTATTGGATTATAATCCTGGCAAGCAAGGTTTTATGCTGAGAAGTATAGGAACGCTTGCAGAATGTCTCTTTGTGTGTGCTGAGAGAGACTTCATACTTCTTTTTCTCTTTGTTTTCAATAACTTCTCTTTTAGGTCATCTTTTGTATTGACAACAAACACAACACTGATACTTAACTACTGTATATGTTCCAATATTGTTAAATAAATGCATTTGTTTGATGTCATTTGTTGTTTTTTGCATCTGAAGGTTGTGCATTTTAAACCACACAACGGTGTTGGTGTTTGCTTTATTTTGAAAATTCCTAACAAAAGTCCCATTAAAGAACTTATTAACCTTTAACTGCACAATTCCAATATTTCTCATAGTTTCTGACAGAAACATTGTGTAATGCCCATCCATCCATCCATCCATCCATTTTCTACTGCTTGTCCTGTTGCGGGGGGTGCTGGAGCCTATCTCAGCTCCATTGGGGCGGAAGGTGGGGTACACCCTGGACAAGTCGCCGCCTCATCACAGGGCCAACACAGACAGACAACATTCACACACTAGGGACCATTTAGTGTTGCCAATCAACCTATCCCCAGGTGCATGTCTTTGGAGGTGGGAGGGGCCTATCCCCAGGTGCATGTCTTTGTAGGTGGGCGGGGCCTATCCCCAGGTGCATGTCTTTGGAGGTGGGCGGGGCCTATCCCCAGGTGCATGTCTTTGGAGGTGGGAGGAAGCCGGAGTACCCGGAGGGAACCCACGCAGTGACGGGGAGAACATGCAAACTCCACACAGAAAGATCCCGAGCGCAGGATCGAACCCAGGACCTTCGTATTGTGAGGCAGACGCACTAACCCCTCCTCCACCGTGCTGCCCCATTGTGTAATGAACGCAGACTATTTAATTATTAGCACCTTATTCAAATAAAGAATATATGGAGCAAAAAATATGTCATTGTAAATGATTTTATGTTCCATCAATGCTGGTTGTGATAAAAGACAAAAGCAATGTGTTAGCATAAAGACTAGAATCAATAATATTGCAGCACATGTTGTGTGTCATGTCTGCAGAGTGTTTGCAGCGCATGTTGTGTGTCATGTCTGCAGAGTGTTTGCAGTGCATGTGTGTCATGTCTGCAGAGTGTTTGCAGCGCATGTTGTGTGTCATGTCTGCGGAGTGTTTGCAGCGCATGTGTGTCATGTCTGCAGAGTGTTTTCAGCGCATGTTGTGTGTCATGTCTGCAGAGTGTTTGCAGCGCATGTTGTGTGTCATGTTTGTAGTGGATGTCTCTGATTTCTACAATGTTTGCAGCGCATGTTGTGTGTCATGTCTGCAGAGTGTTTGCAGCGCATGTTGTGTGTCATGTCTGCAGAGTGTTTGCAGCGCATGTTGTGTGTCATGTCTGCAGAGTGTTTGCAGCGCATGTGTGTCATGTCTGCAGAGTGTTTGCAGCGCATGTGTGTCATGTCTGCAGAGTGTTTGCAGCGCATGTTGTGTGTCATGTCTGCAGAGTGTTTGCAGCGCATGTTGTGTGTCATGTCTGCAGAGTGTTTGCAGCGCATGTGTGTCATGTCTGCAGAGTGTTTGCAGCGCATGTTGTGTGTCATGTCTGCAGAGTGTTTGCAGCGCATGTGTGTCATGTCTGCAGAGTGTTTGCAGTGCATGTTGTGTGTCATGTCTGCAGTGTTTGCAGCGCATGTTTGCAGTGTTTGCAGCGCATGTTGTGTGTCATGTCTGCAGAGTGTTTGCAGCGCATGTTGTGTGTCATGTCAATCAATCAATCAATCAATGTTTATTTATATAGCCCTAAATCACAAGTGTCTCAAAGGGCTGCACAAGCCACAACGACATCATATCTGCAGAGTGTTTGCAGCGCATGTTGTGTGTCATGTCTGCAGAGTGTTTGCAGCGCATGAGAAGCAGAAGTGAAAGCTGGCACTGACAGTGGACGCGCTCCCCATCCCCGCATGTGGCCTTGCAAGCCATTGTTGTGTGTCGGGTGACGTCAGCGGTGTGCGGGAGCCTGGCGAGACAAAGGCGTGGAGGAGCAGCGCAGGAGCGGAGCGGGGAGGAGCAGCGCAGGAGTGGAGCGAAGTGGGGTCAGCAGCAGGCAGAAGGAGCCCACTTTGTTGGACACTTGGAAACGGCCAACCGCCAGCTTCTCCCGGCCAGCCTGGCACCAGAGCGGCTGCGGGAGATGAAAGTAGAGTCCTAGTTCTAGTCCTCGTCCTCAACCTTTTATAGTCTTTCTCTTTTACTGCTAGGCGGCTAACTGCTAGCGGCTAACTGCTAGCCGCACAAAGGCGGCTCCTTCTTCTTCTCACAAGCACAACAAGTTGGCGCCAGTCCACCGAGTCGGGATCAAGTAAGTTGACGTAAAATGTTTGCTAAAAAAGAAGAATGTGCTTTTGAAAGGAGCCGCCCGAGCTAAGGCGGCTAGCTTAGCCGCGGTGCTCCCAAACAAAGAGTCGCAACGTGACTGTTAGCATGCTAACATGCTAACAGCAGCACTCAGGACTTTTCCTCCTCTTTTTCTTTGGCTTTTTGTATGAAAGTGAGCGGACGTTACCGACACGTAAGTCTTGTCGTGTGCGGGGGTGGACGCGCTTCTTTTGGCGTGTCAAGGCACACTTAAAGTGTTAAAGTGTGGACTTGTCACACAGCGAGAAGAAGACAAAGCAACCCTCAGCTCATCCTTCTTTTTATTCTTAATCATCCTTCTTTTTATTCTTAAACATCCTTCTTTTTATTCTTAAACATCATTCTTTTTATTCTTAAACATCCTTCTTTTTATTCTTAATCATCCTTCTTTTTATTCTTAAACATCCTTCTTTTTATTCTTAAACATCCTTCTTTTTATTCTTAATCATCCTTCTTTTTATTCTTAAACATCCTTCTTTTTATTCTTAAACATCCTTCTTTTTATTCTTAATCATCCTTCTTTTTATTCTTAATCATCCTTCTTTTTATTCTTAAACATCCTTCTTTTTATTCTTAAACATCCTTCTTTTTATTCTTAAACATCTTATTCTTAAACATCCTTCTTTTTATTCTTAAACATCCTTCTTTTTATTCTTAATCATCCTTCTTTTTATTCTTAATCATCCTTCTTTTTATTCTTAAACATCCTTCTTTTTATTCTTAATCATCCTTCTTTTTATTCTTAAACATCCTTCTTTTTTATTCTTAATCATCCTTCTTTTTATTCTTAAACATCCTTCTTTTTATTCTTAAACATCCTTTTTATTCTTAAACATTCTTCTTTTTTATTCCTAATCATCCTTCTTTTTATTCTTAAACATCCTTCTTTTTATTCTTAATAATCCTTCTTTTTATTCTTAATAATCCTTGTTTTTATTCTTAATAATCCTTCTTTTTTATTCTTAATCATCCTTCTTTTTATTCTTAATCATCCTTCTTTTTATTCTTAAACATCATTCTTTTTTATTCTTAATCATCCTTTTTATTCTTAATCATCCTTTTTATTATTTCATCCTTATTTTTTATTCTTTCTTCCTTTTTTATTCTCATTCAACTCTCTTTCTTTCATCCTTCTGTATTCTTATTCAACTCTGTCTTTCTTCCACCTTTCCAGATCACTCCACACGCGGCGGCCGTCCGTGATCTGATGTGAGATCCAGGATGCCGAGCCCTTTATTCCACCCCGAGATCATGGAGCACGACGTGGTGATCAGCAGCCAGCACAACGGGCTCGCTCTGGCCCGGGAAAGCGAGCAGGAGTCCCGGGACGAGGACCACCAGGAGGTGCTCCGCTTCGCCCTGGACCAGCTGTCACTCATGGCCCTGGAGAAGGTGGACTGCATGGACGGCAGCCAGGCTCCCAGCTCCGAGGGTTACGTGGATCTCCAGATGCTCGACCACCCCGGCGGCTCGCGGGACTCGCCCACGTCCTGCTCCCCGTCGCCGGAGTACTACGGCTCGGGCGGCTACCACATGTCCGGCTCGCACGCCCTGCTCCATGGGGAGCAGAGCAGGAAGAGAAGCGTCAACATGACGGAGTGTGTGCCGGTGCCCAGCTCGGAACATGTGGCAGAGATTGTGGGCCGACAAGGTGGGTCTTCTTCTTCTTCTAATTGTTGTTGTTGTTGTGGGCCGATAAGATGGGTCTTCTTCTTCTTCTAATGGTTGTTGTTGTGGGCCAACAAGATGGGTCTTCTTCTAATTGTTGTTGTTGTTGTGGGCCGACAAGATGGTTCTTCTTCTTCTAGTTGTTGTTGTTGTTGTTGTGGGCCAACAAGGTGGGTCTTCTTCTTCTTCTAGTTGTTGTTGTTGTTGTTGTGGGCCGATAAGATGGGTCTTCTTCTTCTTCTAATGGTTGTTGTTGTGGGCCAACAAGGTGGGTCTTCTTCTAATTGTTGTTGTTGTTGTGGGCCGACAAGATGGGTCTTCTTCTTCTAATTGTTGTTGTTGTTGTTGCAGCCCTTTGAGACACTCATGATTTAGGGCAATATAAGTAAACATTGATTGATTGTGGGTGGACAAGTTGGGTCTTCTTCTAATTGTTGTTGTTGTGGGCCGTCTTCTTCTTCTTCTTCTTGTCTGCACGGTTTCTCTTTGTTTGACTGCAACTTTTCCACTTTGCCTTTTCCCCTTTTTCAAAAAGGCTCCTTTTTTTTTTTTTTAATGTCATATTATTTGCATGAATGTGTGCTTTTAACATGATTAGTGACATGAAGGGAACAAGCGGTATAAAATGGATGGATTAGAGCAGACTGTGGACTGGAGTATCTGTGCGGGCGGGGGAGGGGCGGGGTCAGACAAAGGCAGTCTGGACGCTCTTGCAGCCTGCAGCAAACAAAGGAAATGGCGCTAAAGGAGCTTTTTGTGCACCGTGCGATGTAAGAGTGGACTAGATGAGTCCAGTAGTGGACTAAATGATTGTAAGAGTGGACTAAATGAGTGTAAGAGTGTAGTAAATGTCAAGCGAGTGCGTGTTGTTGTGCTGCATCCCGGCTGGGCGCTGTTGTTCCGCCCTGCACCCAAACAAAGCTCGTTTACGCTCGCCGCTTTGACGTTTTCCAACTTTATTCTCCCTTTTCCTGCTCGCCGTCGCACACTTCTTCTCCTGGCTCTTGCCGCTTTTTTTTGTTTGTCGTCCGCGTCTTCCAGCATTGTTCTCTTTGTTTGAAAAAGCCATGCTCTCTGCTTCCCAGATGACATCACACTCCGCGCCTCCTATTGGTCGCCCGGGTGACGCGTCATCCTTTAAAGGCGCAGTACTTATTCCACTTGCCTTTTCAAAGCCAAATAGATGCTCGTAACGTGGCACCTTTTTAAATGACCCACTTTATTTCTATAGCACTTTATTTATATAGCACATTTAAACAACAGAAATGTTTCCAAAGTGCTGCACAACAATATTAAAAACAATACTCAAATATTATCCTTAGGTCCACCAAGGACTGAATAAAAACAAAAAATAAATAAATATAAAAATATATATGATTAAAAAGATTTTAAAGGGTAAAACCAATTAAAACAATAAATAGAAATCAACATTTTAAACACAGAAGACCACACAACTCACATAGTGTTAAAAGCCAAAGAATAAAAGTGGGTCTTGAGATCTAAGGGGGTTTATTACAGTAACAATAGCAACATCTAAATATTACAAATCTCTCAGCAAGTCGAGGAACAATTGTATTTGCAAAAGTGAGCATTATTATATTTGGAAATGTGACTTTGACATAAAAGTTGGACATTCTCACTCAGTTTTTTCTTTGCATTGTTGTCATCTTGGGCTCCTCCCAGAGGTGGAGGGTGTAACTACATGTGCTCCCACTAGAGGTGGAGGGTGTAACTACATGTGCTCCCCCTATAGGTGGGGGTGTAACTACATGTGCTCCCCCTATAGGTGGAGGGTGTAACTACATGTGCTCCCCCTATAGGTGGGGGTGTAACTACATGTGCTCCCCCTGTAGGTGGGGGTGTAACTACATGTGCTCCCCCTATAGGTGGAGGGTGTAACTACATGTGCTGCCCCCAGAGGTGGAGGGTGTAACTACATGTGCTCCCCCTATAGGTGGGGGTGTAACTACATGTGCTCCCCCTATAGGTGGGGGTGTAACTATATGTGCTCCCCCTATAGGTGGAGGGTGTAACTACATGTGCTGCCCCCAGAGGTGGAGGGTGTAACTACATGTGCTCCCCCTATAGGTGGGGGTGTAACTACATGTGCTCCCCCTATAGGTGGAGGGTGTAACTACATGTGCTCCCCCTATAGGTGGGGGTGTAACTACATGTGCTCCCCCTGTAGGTGGGGGTGTAACTACATGTGCTCCCCCTATAGGTGGAGGGTGTAACTACATGTGCTGCCCCCAGAGGTGGAGGGTGTAACTACATGTGCTCCCCCTATAGGTGGGGGTGTAACTACATGTGCTCCCCCTATAGGTGGGGGTGTAACTACATGTGCTCCCCCTATAGGTGGAGGGTGTAACTACATGTGCTGCCCCCAGAGGTGGAGGGTGTAACTACATGTGCTCCCACCAGAGGTGGAGGGTGTAACTACATGTGCTCCCACTAGAGGTGGAGGGTGTAACTACATGTGCTCCCACTAGAGGTGGAGGGTGTAACTACATGTGCTCCCACCAGAGGTGGGGGTGTAACTACATGTGCTGCCCCCAGAGGTGGAGGGTGTAACTACATGTGCTCCCACTAGAGGTGGAGGGTGTAACTACATGTGCTTCCCCCAGAGGTGGAGGGTGTAACTACATGTGCTGCCCCCAGAGGTGGAGGGTGTAACTACATGTGCTTCCCCCAGAGGTGGAGGGTGTAACTACAAGTGCTCCCCCCAGAGGTGGAGGGTGTAACTACATGTGCTCCCACTAGAGGTGGAGGGTGTAACTACATGTGCTCCCACTAGAGGTGGAGGGTGTAACTACATGTGCTCCCCCCAGAGGTGGAGGGTGTAACTACATGATGTGTGACCAGCCTTCCTTTGTTTGTGTGTCACCCCCCAGGTTGTAAGATCAAGGCGCTACGTGCCAAGACCAACACTTACATCAAGACCCCCGTCAGAGGGGAGGAGCCAGTGTTCATCGTGACGGGGCGCAGGGAGGATGTGGAGATGGCCAAGCGTGAGATCGTCTCTGCCGCTGAACATTTCTCCATGATCCGGGCGTCCCGCTGCAAAGCCGGAGGACCTGCAGCAGCAGGAGGAGGAGGGGGAGCTGGAGGGGGAGGAGGCTCGCTCCCCGGACCGCCACACCTCCCTGGACAAACAACCATTCAGGTATTGGAAGCGGTCCGCTGGGCTACCGTACTGTGTTGCACCGTCATGTTGAACTTGGTTTTGTCCTGGTCCAGGTGAGGGTGCCCTACAGAGTGGTGGGCTTAGTTGTGGGACCAAAAGGAGCCACCATCAAGCGCATCCAGCAGCAGACCCACACCTACATCGTGACGCCCAGTCGAGAGAAGGACCCCGTGTTCGAGGTGACCGGCATGCCTGAGAACGTGGATCGGGCCAGGGAGGAGATCGAGACCCACATCACGCTGAGAACCGGAACCTTTGTGGACCTTCAGGGGGACAACGACTTCCACACCAACGGCACAGACGTCAGCCTGGAGGGTCTGGGCTCCCTCAGCGCGGGTCTGGGAGCATCCTTGTGGTCCCGGGCCTCCCACCACCATTCCGCGCCACCACCGCCGCCGCCCGCGCCACCCTCTTCACCACCCAACCCCCCCATGTCCGCCAATCACTCCAGCGGCCGCAAGATGTCGTCCTCGGTGGCCTACCACACGCACAATAGCGCCATGAGCTCAGACAACTTCAGCGCGGGGCGCAAAGCCAACGAGGGAGGGAGTCCCACCAGTCCCTTCAGCACAGGGTCCAGCAGCGCTGGGGGCGGGTTTACTTTCGGGGGCGACTCCACCCCGGGACTCCCGTCTTCAGAAGAACTTGGCTTTGAATTCAGCGCTTCTAACATCTGGGCGCCTTTCGTCAATGGCGCCAAGTCGGGCGGCTCCTCGCAGCAGCAGCAGCCTGTGCGTCGTAACAGCAGCGGTCTCAGCGGTGGCGCCGTCACTCCACGCTTGTCCCCGACGCTGCCTCAGGATACGGGCCCCCTGGACCACCCGTTGGCCCGCCGTGCCCAAAGCGACCCCCTCAGCACGCTCTCCTGGCTCCAGTCCGGCAACGCTGCAGGCGGCTCCTTCTCCGGCGGCTCCAGTTCCAGCTCCGGTGGCTCCTCCACCGGCTACTCCTCCTGCTCGGCCTCCTCGCTGCCCGGTGGCTCGCCCACCGACTCCGAGGGCGGCGGCGGCGGCGTGGGCCTCAGCTCCGGGATGCTGAGTCGACTGAAAGGAGGCCCCGGCGCGGTGGTGGGGCTGGGCGGCGTCAACAGGGACTGCTTTGTGTGTTTCGAGAGCGAGGTGACGGCCGCCCTGGTGCCCTGCGGCCACAACCTCTTCTGCATGGAGTGTGCGGGGCAGATCTGCCAGTCTGCAGAGTCCGAGTGCCCCGTGTGCCACACCCCCACCACTCAGTGCATACGCATCTTCTCTTAATAATACTGACAATGATGCCATGATAATAATAATAATAATATTAATAATGACGCTAAGGACTTATTTTGTCTTCAAACTTGTGTCTTAGCTCTTCAGGCCTTCATTTTCTTTCATTCAGGCTTCTTCTTTTCTCAGCCTTTCTTTTTCACACTTTTTCTACTTAGCAGATATTTTTCGACAACGCTGTCAAAACGAGGCCTGCACTTTTCTACTTTTCTCTTCATGTGCTGTGCAACACCCCCCCAACCCCCCCCCCTCATGACCACATGATCCCCTCTCTCGCTAGCGGACTGCTTGGCCACGCCCCCTCAGCCATGAAGCCATGCCAAATGTTAGACGCCAGCACAATGCAGCATTCTTTCTCCTTGGCCTCTCAGGTGTGGACGCCCGGCCCGCTGACAATCCCTTTACCCCCCCTCACCTTCCCCCCTGTGTGGTTACTGCCCTCACCTCCCCCCATGTGTGGTTACTGCCCTCACCTCCCCCCCTGTGTGGTTACTGCCCTCACCTCCCCCCCTGTGTGGTTACTGCCCTCACCTCCTCCCATGTGTGGTTACTGCCCTCACCTCCCCCCATGTGTGGTTACTGCCCTCACCTCCCCCCATGTGTGGTTACTGCCCTCACCTTCCCCCCATGGCGTGCTTAAAGGAAGGCAGTGATCCAGCCCCCCCTCCCCAACTTCCTGTCTGTTACTTCCATGAGCTCCTTCAGTGTCATCTTCATCCTGCTTCTGTCACGTTTGAGGACAAGTTCCATACAATAATTCTGGGGGGTCATTGAACTGTTTTTCCTGCACTGTAGCCCCCGACCCACCTAAACTGCTTTTATTTTGGTCTTCCACCTCTCTGCTGCAGCAAAGCTGGGCTGCGTCTAGCGCCGCCTTCAGCAGTGCACTAAGTGTTTGCTCCCCATTGAGTCCTTCTCTAGGGTTTGTCTTCTCCATGTGAAGGCAAGCTGCGTTGTTTAAGGGCTTCCTCAGTAGGAAGACTTTCCTTAATGGCAGCTACGTCATCCAGGGCTTCCACGCACACTTTGTGTTCCAATCCCAGCGAGAATGTTGACGCCACGCTGATGAAGGCTCCCCTTTGTAAAAGGAAATGAAATGTGTCCCTGGAGAGAATGTTGGCGTCATGTACAGTACTTTTCATTCACACACAAAAAAAAAGGTACCCGTTTTTTCAGATTGTCTGCTGATTTTTATTTTTTTAGCCAAATGATCCCCTCCCCCATTGCCTTCCTTAAAGGTTTGAAAACAGGGTTTCCTGAGGCAGTGACCTCTGACCTTTTCTTCTTGGTGATTAGAGGGGGGATGTAAGGAGAACCTCGCCAATGAAAAGGGGTCGAGCGGGGGGGCAAACTCCTCTATTTTGTTTATTGCTTTAACTCTTTTTGTACGCTGAACCAAAATGTGCAGTCAGCAGACGCGTGTAAATACCCTCAACAATCATCTTTTTACCAGCTAGAGGACTTTGTGACACACCTGTAGTTTCTCATTCTTTGTAAGTTACCCACCTGCATGTCTTCAAGCCACCTGGCTTTAGCTCATTTTTAACATTTCAAGACAAAAAGAAAACACAAAAAACTTTTTACACATTTTTATTTTTTACAATTTATTTGCTTACCTAAATATCCCAGACAATAATGTGACCCTTTTTATGACTTCAAATGTATTTTTTATTTTTTATTTGTTTCCTTTTTCATTATTTCCTGTGTACTACATATAGGCGATTTATAACAAAATGAGAAAAATTATTGAAGAAATTTTTAAAATTGAAATATATTTTATTTGAAAGTTTATGGACCTTTTAACCAGACGCCGGGGAAATTGTATAATCATATAATTTGAGCTGGTTTGACGGTTATAAGAAATGTATCAAGAGTTTTATTTTTTATGCTTCTTTAATAAAGTCTTTGGTTTTGGTTCCATTTTTTACTGTAAAATGATAAAGGTGTTTCTTGTCATTATTTCTTCACGGTGCAGATGGTGTATTTGCCTACTAGTGTTGGTGCAGATGGTGTATTTGCCTACTAGT
This sequence comes from Nerophis lumbriciformis, assembly GCF_033978685.3. Taxonomy (NCBI): domain Eukaryota; kingdom Metazoa; phylum Chordata; class Actinopteri; order Syngnathiformes; family Syngnathidae; genus Nerophis; species Nerophis lumbriciformis. Next base: position 45,043,775 of record NC_084566.2, on the reverse strand, counting down.
GTTGGTGCAGATGGTGTATTTGCCTACTAGTGTTGGTGCAGATGGTGTACTTGCCTACTAGTGTTGGCAAGCCTTCAGCAGGGATACATTACGTCATGATTTTTACTCTTCCTTTCAACGTGTGTGCGTGAGTTTTCTCGTGACTTAAAACCATCGGAGCATTTGTAAAATGTTATATATTGAATAAAACATAGTGATAATGTTTCTCTTTTCCTACTTTTTTTACTTAACTGATTATTTAGAAAGAAATGGTAGCCAGCATCACTGTTTGCAAAAGGAGTCATTAGTTGATGGATGCAAGTGTCCAGCAGAGGGCGCCAAATGAAGGAAAGGTAAACAGTGACTTCATTTCAGTGTTTATTTGTGTGATTGCCAATATTAGCCACATGATGGCGGTATTGACTTCATTTCAGTGTTTATTTGTGTGATTGCCAATATTAGCCACATGATGGCGGTATTGACTTCATTTCAGTGTTTATTTGTGTGATTGCAAAAATTAGCCACATGATGGCGGTATTGACTTCATTTAGTGTTTATTTGTGTGATTGCCAATATTAGCCACATGATGGCAGTATTGACTTCATTTCAGTGTTTATTTGTGTGATTGCAGATATTAGCCACATGATGGCGGTATTGACTTCATTTCAGTGTTTATTTGTGTGATTGCCAATATTAGCCACATGATGGCGGTATTGACAACCTTTCAAGAGCGCAGCAGAAGAAGAGTATGGCCAACTCGCTTTCACACTTGCTCCCAAACATGGCGCCCGTAGTCACGCCAGGGGTTTTTGAGAGTATGGCCAGATGATTAGTCCATGACTACAATCTCCTAAATGATTAGTCAATGACTACAATCTCCGAAATGATTAGTCCATGACTACAATCTCCTAAATGATTAGTCAATGACTACAATCTCCTAAATGATTAGTCAATGACTACAATCTCCGAAATGATTAGTCCATGACTACAATCTCCTAAATGATTAGTCAATGACTACAATCTCCTAAATGATTAGTCAATGACTACAATCTTCTAAATGATTAGTCAATGACTACAATCTCCTAAATGATTAGTCAATGACTACAATCTCCTAAATGATTAGTCAATTACTACAATCTCCTAAATGATTAGTCCATGACTACAATCTCTTAAATGATTAGTCCATGACTACAATCTCCGAAATGATTAGTCCATGACTACAATCTCTTAAATGATTAGTCAATGACTACAATCTCCTAAATGATTAGTCCATGACTACAATCTCCTAAATGATTAGTCCATGACTACAATCTCCTAAATGATTAGTCAATGACTACAATCTTCTAAATGATTAGTCAATGACTACAATCTCCTAAATGATTAGTCAATGACTACAATCTCCTAAATGATTAGTCAATTACTACAATCTCCTAAATGATTAGTCCATGACTACAATCTCCTAAATAATTAGTCAATTACTACAATCTCCTAAATGATTAGTCAATGACTACAATCTCCTAAATGATTAGTCAATGACTACAATCTCCTAAATGCTTAGGCTGCTGCCCCCGCGACCCGACCTCGGATAAGTGGAAGAAGATGGATGGATGATCCAACTTAATTTTTTCCTCATTTTCAATTGTTGATGCAATGACCTTCATTCCTGTTAGAGGTTGCTAGTTGCCCGGTCAGATCTTACTGCTGTAATGACCTATGTTAGCCACCTGGTGGCAGTATTGACAAAATCGTCTCTGTTGTATATTTATATATTTTTCCTAATAATCCTCATAATTAAAGACTCAACTTCACTTCTACGGAATTGTGTCTTATTTGGAGCGAATCAGGTTTTTAGCCGAAGCAGTTTCCACTTGGTCAATACAAGAAGTTGTCCACTTCTAGTTTGTTGTGAGAAAAGATACTAAAGAGTCAAAAAGGTCCACTTGTAGTTTGTTGTGAGAAAAGATAGCAAAGAGTCAAAGTGTGACACAAATGTCCTTTTAATAGGAAGCAGATCAGACATTGCAGCTCCACTTCCTCCTTTTAAAGAACAATCCATCAAATTAGAAACATCCTCGGTAGAAAAGAATCCTCTCATGCGAATTGTGTGATCAAACTACATTCGTGTTGGTTACAAGTTGACAAAATGAAAGAACAAGACAGCAAATAATAATAAAGATAACAAAAAGAAGGAATATCAAAAAGAGACACGTGCTGGCACATTCTATTTCCCATCATGCATTTGTGTTTTCTATCGACAGAGGAGATGTCTGCGTGCGCATGCGCCTCATCTGGCATGTCCCTTTGTGCTTGAGCATAGATTGCTGTGTTTGATCACGTGACACAAAGCAGGTGGCGCGCCCTCTGCTGGACGTTGTGAAGATGGCACATTAGATGAAGACTGCGCCAACAAAATGTCTTTTTGCACGACGATGGCTTCTCTTCTTTCAAATAAGCATTTGAAAGGAAGATTGGTGCAAATGTTGGTCCTGGTCAAGGCAAAGAGTCTTTGACAAACACAAAGCTGACAAACAACACTGAACACCATTCTTCTATATTGCGCTTGTGGAGTTTGATTGACAGCGCGTGCGGACGTATTGCTCACAACTTGACTTGATGTATAGCGGGGGTCTCGTAGCCCTTTTTCCAAGTAGATGTGCACTAGAGTGTGTGTGTGTGTGTGTGTGTGTGTGTGTGTGTGTGTGCTCCTGACACACTAAATAGTGCATCATGCTGGGCAAAGATGGCAGGCAGCCATTTGGGGAGTGGTTGCCATGGTTACAGCAAGTGAATCACAGTGTTGGTAGGAGGCGGGGTCAACATGCAGGACAGGATGAAGCTGATGCTCTCCTGATGGCGCAGGGAGGTCAAAGTGCAAAGTGGTCATCCTTGTTGTGGCGTGGAAGCGTGTAGAAAAGAGGTGAGCCGTGGCTAACCTGAAGCTGAGGGGCTTTAGTCCAAACCTCCTCCTCCTCCGTGTGCTTGTGAGGTCGCCCCTCAGCTGCGACCCTCCTCGGCCGAGCGCTGGTCCGACTTCAGCTTGACAAACTCCTTGGCCACGTCGTCGTTGTTGCGCTGCGACAGGATGCGCAGCACCGTCAGGCCCGTCTCGTCCATGTGCACGCGGCGGCCCAGCGGCAGCCAGCAGGTCACGCTGCCCCTGCTGGCCATGTCCTTCACCTGCAGCACGGCCACGCCCACCGTGCGGTCCTCCCTGGCGAAGCAGTAGTCCTTCACGCACACCTGCAGCTCGTAGCTCTCGGGACCCACCTCCGTGCCCAGGCAGCTGAAACACATTCCATGCTCAAGTCAGAGTGGGGAAGTAACACTGTCAGAGTGTTTCTTCCTGTCGCTCACACACCAGTCACCTGAACACATGCAGCTTTTAATTAGTGCAGTAAATAAGACTTCTTCTTGTTTGGAGTCACACACAATTGTTCATTCTGGCCTTCATTCGTCTCTCGCTTCAAACAAGGAGAAGAGCTCTCATTATTTCATATTTGCATTAACTGAACGCACTGAGCCCTCTTTTCTGTCTTCCACAATCTTTGTCTCAGCGTTCAGTACAGAGAGCCAGTGAGAAGTGCCGCAAAGTAACACAAATGACGAGGAAACAAATATGACTACAAATGACAAAGAAACAAATATGACTACAAATGACGAGGAAACAAATATGACTACAAATGATGAGGAAGCAAATATGACTACAAATGAGGAGGAAACAAATATGACGACAAATGACGAGGAAACAAATACGACTACAAATGACGAGGAAACAAATACGACTACAAATGACGAGGAAACAAATATGACTACAAATGACGAGGAAACAAATATGACTACAAATGACAAGGAAACAAATATGACTACAATTGATGAAACATGATTACAAAGCCAAATGTGCGGTAGTGAGAATATTTCAGCCTCAAATAGGATGGGCAATATGAGCCCATCAACACGGAAAGTGTTGGAGTGTAAATAGCGTGACCATGTGATGACTACAAACAGAGCGGAGACCAACCCACACTGGAAACGGAACCGACTTACATCCACGCACCCGGACACAACTCTGGCTTTGGTTGTACAGAGATTGGATGTCCCTCAGCAGGGTTCCCCTCACTCTGTACTCCCTCAGCACCTCCCACAAGATCTCCCGGGGGATCTGGTCATACGCCTTCTCCAAATCCACAAAGCACATGTAGACTGGATAGGCATACTCCCAGGCCTTCTCCAGGATTCCCGCAAGGGTAAAGAGCTGGTCAGTTGTTCCACGACCAGGACAGAATCCACATTGCTCCTCTTGAATCTGAGGTTCGACTATCGGCCGGACCCTCCTTTCCAGTACCTTGGCGTAAACTTTCCCAGGGAGGCTGAGTAGTGTGATACCCCTGTAATTAGCACACACCCTCTGGTCCCCCTTTTTGAAAAGGGGAACCACCACCCCAGTCTGCCACTCCCTCGGCACTGTCCCAGACTTCCACGCAATGTTGAAAAGGCGTATCAACCAAGACAGCCTCTCAGCAGAAGTCCCGCCGGAGGTGGGAGTTGAAGTCCTTCCGGACAGAGGACTCCTCCAAACGTTCCCAGTTCACCCGCACTACACGCTTGGGTTTGCCAGGTCTGTCCAGAGGTTTTCCCCCGCCATCTGACCCAACTCACCACCAGATGGTGATCAGTTGACAGTTCAGCCCCTCTCTTCACCCGAGTGTCCAAAACATACGACCTCAGATCAGCTGATACGATTACAAAATCGATCATTGATCTTTGGCCTGGGGTGCTCTGGTACCAGGTACACCTATGAGCATTCTTATGCTTGAACATGGTGTTTGTTATCGCAAGTCCGTGACTAGCACAGAAGTCCAATAACAATCAACCACTCAGGTTCAGATCAGGGAGACCGTACCTCCCAATCACGCCAGTCCAAGTATCACTGTCATTGCCCACGTGCGCGTTGAAGTCCCCCAGCAAGACTATGGAATCCCTTGCCGGCGCCCCATACCGGACCCCATGCAAGGTATCCAAGAAGGCCGAATACTCTGAACTCTTGTTTGGTGCGTACGCACAAACAACTCAGAGTTTTCCCCCCTCCAACCCTAAGGCGAAGGGAGGCGACCCTCTTGTCCACTGGGGTGAACTCCAATGTACAGGCACTCAGCCGGGGACTCGTGAGTATCCCCACACCCGCCTGGGCCCTCACACCCTGAGCAACTCCACAAGTGAACAAGGTCCATCCCTTGTCCAGGAGTGTGGTTTCAGAGCCCTTGCTATGCGTAGAAGTAAGCCCCACCAGATCCAACCGGTAGCGCTCCACCTCTCGCACCAGCTCAGGCTCCTTACCCACCAGCGTAGAGACGTTCCACGTCCCGAAAGTCAGCCTCTGCTGCCCCGATATTGGTCCGTCTGGAGCCTCCACTTTCACTGCCATCCGCTTGGCAGCGCACCCGACCCCACTGGTTCTGACCGCGGGTGGTGGGCCCACGTGGCGGAGAAGATGGTGTGTCCACGTAGCTTCTCCGTGGCTAGCCCGGCCACCAGGCGCTCGCTGACGAGCCCTGCCTCCGGGCCTAGCTCCGGAGGAGGGCCCCGGGCTTCCTTCGGGCCGGGTAACACATCTTCTCTTCGTTTCTTTCATGGGGGGTATCGTAACCCTGATGGGGGGGGGCATTCGGGTGCTACACCTTGCCCATGGGTGACCCGAAACTATGTAAGGCAGGGGCGTTCAACTCCGAGGCTTAATACAAGCCCACATACCATACGAAAATACATGATGACTACAAACAAAGCAGATACTACTGGTATGTTATAGTAATAATGACACATGTGTGATATCAAGCAGATACTACTGGTATGTTATAGTAATAATGACACATGTGTGATATCAAGTAGATACTACTGGTATTTTATAATAATAATGACATGTGTGATATCAAGCAGATACTCACTACTGGTAGCTTTCATTGAATTTGGGAGACCAGCTGTTATTCTTGGATTTGGTTGAAAACTTCCTCTTCTTGTCACTGAGGTGAGGTCCGATGATGTAGACTTCCACGAAGGGCCGGAAGCCCTGCGCCCTCCACTTCAGGTCGTTAGCAGCCACCACTGAGGGGGGAGACAAGGTGGTTTAGAGTGGAGGCAGAAGTAGGAAGAGATGTTAGTGGGTTACCTTTGATGCTGATCTTGTACTCGCCGTTAGGTTGAGGTAGAACATCCACGTGCATGACCACCTCTCCCACACCATCCACTCCTGAGGCTGCACACACAAAGTCTGTGTTTCCATCACTGCTACTTTGTCACATGCATCATCTACTCATTATTCTTATGGAAAACATTTGGCTCAATCAACGGCTTAATTTATATGTAAACTCTAGCCTTTAAATAGACCCCCCTTTTTAGACCAGTTGATCTGCCGTTTCTTTTCTCCTCTGCCCCCTCTCCCTTGACACAGGTCCGGTGGCCATGGATGAAGTGCTGGCTGTCCAGAGTCGGTACCCAGGGTGGACCAGTCGCCTGTGCATTGGTTGGGGAGATCTCTGCACTGCTGACCCGTCTCCACTCAAGATGATCTCCTGCTGGCCCCACTATGGACTGGACTCTCACTATTATGTTAGATCCACTATGGACTGGACTCTCACTATTATGTTAGATCCACTATGGACTGGACTCTCACTATTATGTTAGATCCACTATGGACTGGACTCTCACACTATTATGTTAGATCCACTATGGACTGGACTCACACTATTATGTTAGATCCACTATGGACTGGACTCTCACACTATTATGTTAGATCCACTATGGACTGGACTCTCACTATTATGTTAGATCCACTATGGACTGGACTCACACTATTATGTTAGATCCACTATGGACTGGACTCTCACTATTATGTTAGATCCACTATGGACTGGACTCTCACACTATTATGTTAGATCCACTATGGACTGGACTCTCACACTATTATGTTAGATCCACTATGGACTGGACTCTCACACTATTATGTTAGATCCACTTTGGACTGGACTCTCACTATTATGTTAGATCCACTATGGACTGGACTCTCACTATTATGTTGGATCCACTATGGACTGGACTCTCACTATTATGTTAGATCCACTATGGACTGGACTCTCACACTATTATGTTAGATCCACTATGGACTGGACTCTCACACTATTATGTTAGATCCACTATGGACTGGACTCTCTCACTATTATGTTAGATCCACTATGGACTGGACTCTCACACTATTATGTTAGATCCACTATGGACTGGACTCTCTCACTATTATGTTAGATCCACTATGGACTGGACTCTCACACTATTATGTTAGATCCACTATGGACTGGACTCTCACAATATTATGTTAAATCCACTATGGACTGGACTCTCTCACTATTATGTTAGATCCACTATGGACTGGACTCTCACACTATTATGTTAGATCCACTATGGACTGGACTCTCACTATTATGTTAGATCCACTATGGACTGGACTCTCACTATTATGTTAGATCCACTATGGACTGGACTCTCACACTATTATGTTAGATCCACTATGGACTAGACTCTCACTATTATGTTAGATCCACTATGGACTGGACTCTCACTATTATGCTAGATCCACTATGGACTGGACTCACACTATTATGTTAGATCCACTATGGACTGGACTCTCACACTATTATGTTAGATCCACTATGGACTGGACTCTCACACTATTATGTTAGATCCACTATGGACTGGACTCTCACAATATTATGTTAAATCCACTATGGACTGGACTCTCTCACTATTATGTTGGATCCACTATGGACTGGACTCTCACTATTATGTTAGATCCACTATGGACTGGACTCTCACACTATTATGTTAGATCCACTATGGACTGGACTCTCACTATTATGTTAGATCCACTATGGACTGGACTCTCACACTATTATGTTAGATCCACTATGGACTGGACTCTCACACTATTATGTTAGATCCACTATGGACTGGACTCTCACACTATTATGTTAGATCCACTATGGACTGGACTCTCACACTATTATGTTAGATCCACTATGGACTGGACTCTCATTTTTATGTTGGATCCACTATGGACTGAACTATCACTATTATGTTAGATCTACTATGGACTGAACTCTCACACTATTATGTTAGATCCACTATGGACTGGACTCTCCTTATTATGTTAGATCCACTATGGACTTGACTCTCACTATCATGTTAGATCCACTATGGACTGGACTCTCACACTATTATGTTAGATCCACTATGGACTGGTCTCTCACTATTATGTTAGATCCACTATGGACTGGACTCTCATTATTATGTTAGATCCACTATGGACTGGACTCTCACTATTATGTTAGATCCACTATGGACTGGACTCTCATTTTTATGTTGGATCCACTATGGACTGAACTATCACTATTATGTTAGATCCACTATGGACTGAACTCTCACACTATTATGTTAGATCCACTATGGACTGGACTCTCCTTATTATGTTGGATCCACTATGGACTGAACTATCACTATTATGTTAGATCCACTATGGACTGGACTCTCACTATTATGTTAGATCCACTATGGACTGGACTCTCACTATTATGTTAGATCCACTATGGACTGGACTCTCACTATTATGTTAGATCCACTATGGACTGGACTCACACTATTATGTTAGATCCACTATGGACTGGACTCTCACACTATTATGTTAGATCCACTATGGACTGGACTCTCATTATTATGTTAGATCCACTATGGACTGGACTCTCACTATTATGTTAGATCCACTATGGACTGGACTCACACTATTATGTTAGATCCACTATGGACTGGACTCACACTATTATGTTAGATCCACTATGGACTGGACTCTCACACTATTATGTTAGATCCACTATGGACTGGACTCTCATTATTATGTTAGATCCACTATGGACTGGACTCTCACTATTATGTTAGATCCACTATGGACTGGACTCACACTATTATGTTAGATCCACTATGGACTGGACTCTCACACTATTATGTTAGATCCACTATGGACTGGACTCTCACACTATTATGTTAGATCCACTATGGACTGGACTCTCATTATTATGTTAGATCCACTATGGACTGGACTCTCACTATTATGTTAGATCCACTATGGACTGGACTCACACTATTATGTTAGATCCACTATGGACTGGACTCTCACACTATTATGTTAGATCCACTATGGACTGGACTCTCACACAATTATGTTTGATCCTCTATGGACTGGACTCTCCAGTCCACACACACACTCCACCCAGCCTGGACATTCAAGCCTCTCCCTTCACACACACGTTCCAGTTGATACACATGATTGTTCCACATGTCATTCTATGAAGTCATGTATTGTATTACATGCATTAAATTGTGGTCATCCACCAAAATGTCATTTGGACTGCCAGTTGCACTCCCTCATGAACACATTATGACGGGACTGTCATTCCAACTCTGTACTGCAGATGGCATTGTTACTCTGCTTTAACACACCAACTTTGTTGCCGTGTAGATTCTATTTGACTACACTGCAAAAAGTGAAATGTAAGTAAGATGAAATATGTCAAATAAGGCTGATATTTGCTTATTTTCTGTCTGATAAGATCATTCTTCTCACTAAGCAGATTTGATGTTAGAGTGTTTTACTTGTTTTGCTCCTAAATGATCTCAGTAAGATATTACAGCTTGTTGCTGAGATGTGATGACCTATATTGAGTAAAACATGCTTGAAGCTATAATTATCAAGTGTTTAAGAATATTTTTCAACATATAGAGATAAAAGGTCTCATATTTGTTTTTTCTAGCAAGAAAAGTGCACTTGTTATTAGTGAGAATATACTTATTTGAAGCTATTTTGGGTTGATTGAGGTTAGCTAATTTGACTTGTTTTGGAAAGTCTTGACAAGCCAAATGTTCTTCTTCTATTAGCAGATCATTTTGCTTGTTTTTGAACACTGACTTTTTGCAGCGTAGTAACTAATCCAGAAACTTTTCTGGTGTTATTGGAGGCGACAAAGCAAACACGATTCTCTTTCAAAGGAGCCTGTTGCCTCATTAGCTTTGAGATGAGACACAATTCATTCATTGCTCATGGCATGAAAAGGTTGGCACGTACGTTTCTCCGGTGGTGTGTCTTCATTTGGTGTGTAGCGGACCCCCTTGCCTCCATGGACTTAGTGTGCACAGGAAAGGGAGCATAAAAAACAGGATGACAATTAGACAGAACAACAAAATGCAAAGTGCCGTATACAAAATGTGTGTTTTTGCCTGAAATAAAAGGGTCTTTTCATCTGATGTCAAAATACATCTGTGACTTCACTCCTAACATGGAAACAACAACTGCTGAGTGGCCAAAAGTCACATTTGCAAGTACTATTAGTTGCAGGTGATCTAGTAAGACTGGGCCTGATTTACTAAGATCCGAAAACCACGTGCTACACAGCATGTGCAAAAAATAAAATAGCATGTACTATGAGTGGGCGGACGCTGTATCAAGAAGGAGCTGAGCCGGAAGGCAAAGCTCTCAATTTACCGGTTGTCAGAATAATTGTACATAAAACTTTCTGTTCCCATAAGTTCCCGGCGAGCAGACAAAAGCTGTCTTTGATCCTACCAAGCAAAAGACTTGTAAAACTCTACTGTGTACGATGGGAAGCGACATGAAGGTGTCGGTTTCTTTGATCTATTGTAATCCACAGGAAGATCTTGTCTTGACCCGGGATCTACAAAGCGGAGAGGAAGCAGGACCTGACGCAAGCTCCAGGCATCTTTTCTTTGAACTGTTTAGTGACAGAGGGCAACGGCTGTTTACGACCCCCTCTCCCTTAAGAAACAGCTGTTCCTATGTAATCAGAGAAAGTCCAAATAAAAGAGGATGCATGCAATCCTTTTGTCAGAGCGTGGGACGACACCGTACAAGAGTACAGGTGTACGTGCTCTCCTCATTGAGCTAAATTGAATCATGTCTCTGTTTAATTCCTTGCTTCTTGTCTGTTTAATAGATGTCATCGGTGTTTGAACCTGACATCGGTCGATCTACGTTCCCATCCTCACCTATGGTCATGCGCTTTGGGTTATGACCAAAAGGACAAGATCACGGGTACAAGCGGCCCAAATGAGTTTCCTCCGCCGGGTGGCGGGTCTCTCCCTTAGAGATAGGGTGAGGAGCTCAAAGTAAAGCCGCTGCTCCTCCACATGGAGAAGAGCCAGATGAGGTGGTTCGGGCATCTGGTCAGGATGCCACCCGAACGCCTCCCTAGTGAGGTGTTCTGACTGTCTGACCAGTAGGAGGCCACGGGGAAGACCTGGGACACGTTGGGAAGACTATGTCTACCAGCTGGCCTGGGAACGCCTCGGGATCCCCCGGGAGGAGCTGGACCAAGTGGCTGGGGAGAGGGAAGTCTGGGCTTCTCTGCTTAGGCTGCTGCCCCCGTAACCCGACCTCGGATAAGTGGAAGAAGATGGATGGATGGCTGTGGATGGCATCACCAGCCATGAGTCAAATGCAAACAATGCACAATGGAAGATGGAGGAGATACAATATCAACAAATAATAAAAACTAACAACATTCAATTGAATTTGTTTTAATCAGCCAGCAGCAATAAAATTATAAAAGGAAATTGCTGAAGAGAAAATGTCTAATCCATTTTTTTTTTGACCGTCCAAAAATGTTGTCACACAGGTAGGACAGAGGATTATCTGTCCTACCTTCAGTAAATCAGGCCTTGTGTGTTCAATTGATGACAAGTGCAAAAAGTGCTGCTGATCACCTTATTTAAATGATCTTTTTGCGTGTTTCCATGGAGACAGACGATAACTTCCCTCCACATGAATGACATCATATGCTTCAAAGGTGTTTTGTTATGTTGTGGAATATTCATCCATCCATTTTCTACCACGTGTCCCTTTCGGGGTCACAGGGGGGGGTCGCTGGAGCCTATCTTAGCTGCATTAGGGCGGAAGGCGGGGTACACCCTGGACAAGTCACCACCTCATCACAGGGCCAACACAGATAGACAACATTCACACACTAGGGACCATTTAGTGTTGCCAATCAACCTATTCCCAGGTGCATGTCTTTGGAGGTGGGAGGGGCCTATCCCCAGGTGCATGTCTTTGGAGGTGGGAGGGGCCTATCCCCAGGTGCATGTCTTTGGAGGTGGGAGTGGCCTATCCCCAGGTGCATATCTTTGGAGGTGGGAGGGGCCTATCCCCAGGTGCATGTCTTTGGAGGTGGGAGGGGCCTATCCCCAGGTGCATGTCTTTGGAGGTGGGAGGAAGCCGGACTACCCGAATATGACAAATATAATATGAACCACCTTTTCTGGGTGATATAGAAGTGCGATCCAGACAACATTTTAGCACGCCAAAGGTGTGATGGTGCGTCTTGAATGATCCAGCGGCAAGAAAATGCATGTTGCAAGAGTTTTTTTTCTGGAAAATAAGCCATTAAAAAGCATCAATGAATCAATTGAATTTGTTTTAATCAGCCCCTTAACTCATCCATCAGTTATAAAATTATAAAATGATATTGCTGAACAGCTGATATGGCTGACAGTCCAAATATGTTGACATACTCTCTCTCCATCGTCTGTCTTTGCAGCGCAATCATCTTTTTTCCTCACAGTTACTGTGCCAGTTTGCACGTACTTTGGAGACGTGCTAAACATAGACACAAAACAGCGTCCGCAGAACAGTTTTAGCCTTGATCAATCACCTTGCGAGCACTAAAAGTTTATATTTGCATCTGCTCCTCCCAGCATGATTACATAAACATGGAGACAGACACGCTAAATGGATACATTTACCAGGAAGGTTTGCATGCAGCCCTTTAGGAGATGAAGTCAATGCAGCAGAACTCACTCAAGCAGTAAAAGTAACATTTCCTCCCTAGACCGCAGTCAAATTGCTCATTTTAATCCTAATGAGTTACATCACCTAGCACCTTTAAAGGTACAGTAGTGTCTGTGTGTGTGTGTGTGTGTGTGTGTGTGTGTGTGTGTTGTACCCTGAGCGCTTTGTGAGAGAACAAACTTTCTGATGAGTTTGTCCGTGGCCTGTGTGTAGAGGGACAAGGCATATCGCAGAGAAGCGAGGTCGGGACTCTTCTCCAAGAAGGTTTTCTTTAGGCCCACGCCGCCCGCGTGGAAGTATTGCTGCAAAAGGAGAGCAGACTAGTGAGCGTCCACAGCTGGATGGAAGAGAGTTGTACCTTAATGGTGTCCAGAGAGTTGTACCTTAATGGTGTCCAGAGCCAGCTCTATGACCGCACACTGTTTGGGAGTCAGCGCCTTGGCCTCCTCTCGGCCCATGTGCTCCTGCAAGAAGACAAAGATCATTGTGCTGCACGGCGCTCACGTCTGCGGGACCTTGCTACCTTCAGCTTGGACAATTGGCCTAGTTCCTTGGCAGCATTGAAGATCATCTGCGTGCCCTGCAAGGACACACAAGACGTGACTTCACACACTCACGCTGATATCAGTGTCAGGGGGAAAGTCATCCAAGGGAAGTCCTAAAACTTCTGGACGTGTAACTTTGTAAAGAAGAAGTGAGCATGTGTAGTGTGCACAGTGCTGATGCTTGTCCATGCTTATAGATGGATGGTTACTTACAAGGACCTAAGGGAAGATGAGACAGATGGCCAATAATGTCATTAAGGTTTGAATTCAATTGATGTAGTGGAGAAAGTTGGAGATGAAGTCAGAGTTGATAGGATCACACACCGTCTGGTCCGTAAGCGTGGGAAGCACAATGGTTTTCTCCATGGTGTTCATCACCAGTTTCCACAGCTCCTTCAGAACTCTCTTCAAAACCGTCTTCTCACAAATTTTTGCAAAGAGCGACAGACTGAAGCAGAAAAGAAAGTGCATGAAAATACTCTGACAGTGTCTGCTACTTTCAACACTCACTTGCTGTCCAGGAAATCCATGATGGGCTGCAGAACGTTGTCTGCTTCCTGGACCACGCTGCCATTGGCCGGTACAGTCTGACCTTTGACCTGCGCCAGGATATCCCCCATCTGTCTGACGTTGTCCTCGATTTGGGGTTGGAAGCTGCAGCGGTGCAAACATGCAGACCCTTGTTAGCCACTCTTACACTGCACAAACTGACATCTAAGTAAATTAAATATGTCAAATAAAGCTGATATTTGCTTATTTTCCGTCTGATAAGATCATTCTTCTCACTAAGCAGATTTGATGTTAGAGTGTTTTACTTGTTTTACGTGTTTTGCTCCTAAATGATGTCAGTAAGATATTACAGCTTGTTGCTGAGATGTGATGACCTATATTGAGTAAAACATGCTTGAAACTAGAATATCAAGCGTTGTGTCATCAACACTCACAAGTATAAAACTACTTTTTGAAAGTCATCATTTCTTATTTTAAGCATGACAAAAAAAAATCATGACTTTGACACAATTGTGTCTCATAATTAAAACAGATGGACTTTGCTGTTTTATTTCCAATGAAACAATAGAAAAGATGTACTCGTATAGTAGTACACTTGTTATTAGTGAGAATATACTTATTTTAAGCTATTCATTGAGGTTAGCTAATTAGGGCCCGCATGGCCCATTGTAAAAGGATTCCCAACGGGAGTCCTTTTGCAATGGGACATAAGGACCTATTGTTTTTCTAAGGTTTTATTATTATTCCGCCGCCTCTTTGAGCACTAATTTGACCCACTTAACATGCTTCAAAACTCACCATATTTGACCCACACATCAGGACCTGCGAAAATTGTCTTTTAATAAAAAAAACGAACCCCAAAACTCAAAATTGCGCTCTAGCGCCCCCTAGAAAGAAAACTGCTTATAACTCTCAGTACGAATGTTGTAGAGACATGAAACAAAAACCTCTATGTAGGGCTCACTTAGCCCTACTTTTCATTAATTAATTTCCTCGGGCAAAAATCAACAGGAAGTTGGCAATTCCCCCTTCAAGACAAAAATGTACTAAAAACAGTCACTTTTGCCTCTTTGAGCTGTAATTTGACCCCCTTAACATGCTTCAAAACTCACCGAACTGAACACACACATCAGGACTAGCAGAAATTGCGATCTAATAAAAAAAACCTAACCCCAAATTTAAAAATTGCGCTCTAGAGCAATCTTTTAATAAAACGGAGAAAAAACTGCTCCTCGGAAGAAAAAAATGACAAAACTGCCTGTAACTCCCACTGGGAAGGTCGGAGAGACATGAAACAAAAACCTCAATGTAGGTCTCACTTCGACCTACATTTCATAAATTGACAACCCCCAGCAAAAATCAACAGGAAGTTTGCTATTCCCCCTTCAAAACAACATTTTTGTAAAAACCGGTCACCTTCCTTCAAAATCTATCTCCTCTGAGCGCGTTTGTCGTTTAGGCTTCAAACTAACACAGGAGAGAGATTGAACCCTTGTGTATAAAAGTATAGAACAGATTTTTAATACCTGCTCCGGTTTTGATTTTATGACCCTTCAAAGACCTGCTGCACTGATGCTGCTGCGCTGCTGTTTTTTTTAAGATGGCTGCTCAAAAGCAGGAAGCACCAACATGCCCACACAATGCAGACAAGGTAGGTACACTAGACAAAAGTCTTGGAACACTTCAGACTAAAAGTAGACAAAAGTATTGGGACACTTAGGATTAGCACCTGCCAAATACGCGGGCCCGACCAATGCTGCTTGCAGCTTTAATTTGACTTGTTTTGGAAAGTCTTGACAAGCCAAATATTCTTGTTCTATTGGCAGATCATTTTGCTTAGTTCAAATAAAATACCCCTCAATTATTTTTTGAAGACTGACTGTTTGCAGTGTGTGTGGTAGCAGCTGCTCTGATCACCAACCTGACGGCAAAGATGCGGCTGAGGTCGTCCATCACGCTGTTGAGTTTGTTCTGGAGCTCCTTCAGGAAGTCACTGGCTTCCAGATTGAGCTAGGGATTATTACAGTAGACTATTATCCAAATTGACATGAGAACAAACGGTCCATGGATGCTACTTACATCTTTGCCTCCCATTGCCTCAAACATCTTCTCCAGCTGAACTCGGAGCTGCTGGATGTTATTGATAATGATGCATGGCTGCGGACAGAAAAAGACATCTTCTTTTCATCTCTCTGCTGCCAGTTGGGGCCGTGATCAGTCCACACTATTGGCTTCTTTGGCAAAAACAATCAGGAAAAGCTGGAGTTCTGACTAATGAAATCCTCCTCTGAGGCTGTGGTCTCTCTGGGAGTGCTGCCTCCAACATTCAGCTAATTACACAGCCCTAATTCACTTCAAACACCGCAGAGCAGCCACGGCAATTACACTTGCAGAAAGAGGTCATTTGTTACTCAACAAGCACAACACTAGATGAGATCTGTACGTCAACCTTCTACTGCAGTCATACCTCAGTTGAGCTAACTTAACTTTGGAGATATGTACCGTCTCTCCGCTTTTGCTTATGCATGATGAGGATGACAAGTATTTGTGTTTGCCATTCATTACCGCACGGACAAAAGATGGAAATCAGCCACTGTCAGTATAAACTGTCCCTGTTTTGAAAATTAAGTCCAAAGTGAAAAAAAATGTTTTATTGTCACACGGGGGTCGCAACTTTATGCGGGGTCGTTCTCCCGGGATGCAGACGGACAACTCCTTACAAAGCGTGAAGGTAGGAGATGATTTATTGCTCATAAATCATCCACTGTATTTACAAACAGACAAAAAGGAAACAAAAGGGATGCGTGCCGATCGCACAAGAAGCTAAGGCAAAAACTTAGAATAGGAATCATGAGCTAGAAAAGAAGAATAGCAACGTATACCAAAGTGTTGCATTCAGCAAACAATGAAGCCAGAGCGAGTGTGGCGAGCAAGGTGAATAAATAGCTCTCTGATTAGTGGTGAGCGTGCCGACCACTAACCAGAGGCAGCTCAACCCAATTAATCCCCAAGGAAACCAAAACACTGGTTGTCAACTCTGGATTGGCAGACCAGGGTGGTGGTTCCTCTCTTTAAGAAGGGGAACCGGAGGGTGTGTTCCAACTATCGTGGGATCACACTCCTCAGCCTTCCCGGTAAGGTCTATTCAGGTGTACTGGAGAGGAGGCTACGCCGGATAGTCCAACCTCGGATTCAGGAGGAACAGTGTGGTTTTCGTCCTGGTCGTGGAACTGTGGACCAGCTCTATCTATACTCTCGGCAGGGTCCTTGAGGGTGCATGGGAGTTTGCCCAACCAGTCTACATGTGCTTTGTGGACTTGGAGAAGGCATTCGACCGTGTACCCCGGGAAGTCCTGTGGGGAGTGCTCAGAGAGTATGGGGTAACGGACTGTCTTATTGTGGCAGTTCGCTCCCTGTATAATCAGTGTCAGAGCTTGGTCCGCATTGCCGGCAGTAAGTCGGACACGTTTCCAGTCAGGGTTGGACTCCGCCAAGGCTGCCCTTTGTCACCGATTCTGTTCATAACCTTTATGGACAGAATTTCTAGGCGCAGTCAGGGCGTTGAGGGGATCTGGTTTGGTGGCTGCAGGATTAGGTCTCTGCTATTTGCAGATGATGTGGTCCTGATGGCTTCCTCCGGCCAAGATATTCAGCTCTCACTGGATCGGTTCGCAGCCGAGTGTGAAGCGACTGGGATGGGAATCAGCACCTCCAAGTCCGAGTCCATGGTTCTCTCCCGGAAAAGGGTGGAGTGCCATCTCCGGGTTGGGGAGGAGATCTTGCCCCAAGTGGAGGAGTTCAAGTACCTCGGAGTCTTGTTCACGAGTGAGGGGAGAGTGGATCGTGAGATCGACAGGCGGATCGGTGCGGCGTCTTCAGTAATGCGGACGCTGTATCGATCCGTTGTGGTGAAGAAAGAGCTGAGCCGGAAGGCAAAGCTCTCGATTTACCGGTCGGTCTACGTTCCCATCCTCACCTATGGTCATGAGCTTTGGGTTATGACTGAAAGGACAAGATCACGGGTACAAGCGGCCAAAATGAGTTTCCTCCGCCGAGTGGCGGGGCTCTCCCTTAGAGATAGGGTGAGAAGCTCTGTCATTCGGGGGGAGCTCAAAGTAAAGCCGCTGCTCCTCCACATCGAGAGGAGCCAGATGAGGTGGTTCGGGCATCTGGTCAGGATGCCACCCGAACGCCTCCCTAGGAAGGTGTTTCGGGCACGTCCGACTGGTAGGAGGCCACGGGGAAGACCCAGGACACGCTTGGAAGACTATCTCTCCCAGCTGGCCTGGGAACGCCTCGGGATCCCCCGGGAGGAGCTGGACCAAGTGGCTGGGGAGAGGGAAGTCTGGGCTTCCCTGCTTAAGCTGCTGCCCCCGCGACCCGACCTCGGATAAGCGGAAGAAGATGGATGGATGGATGGACGGAAACCAAAACAAACCCAGAGGTGCACAAAACAGGAACTAAGGGAGTCCAAAACTAACAGAACATAACTGAACAAAACACGGATCATGACATTTATTCAACAGTGGACGTGCGCAGAGATCGACACAATCCAACTTTTGGAACTAGGAAAGTTAACGGAAGACCAAATCAGAGAAAGTAACCATTACAAATACGTCCTTGTGTCAGTCCGCACCGCACAAACTGCAGCCAGCCTCCGCGGCATGCCACAACAAGCATCTCAGCGACCGGCATTTATCCATAAAAATATTGGGGAACTGCGGATGCTGTGTTTGAAGTGTTTTGAAAGGTAAATGGGTTATACCTGCATAGCTTTTCTACCTTTAAGCGCTTTGACACTATTTCCACATTCACACGCCCTAACCACCACCCATCAGGAGCAAGGGTGAAGTGTCTTGCTCAAGGACACAACGGACGTGACAAGGATGGGGGAAGCTGGGGATCGAACCAGGAACACTCAAGTGGCTGACTCAACAAACTGGGCAGTCAAGCATTGCATGTCAACTCTGACCTGTCACTCAAATAAATCCATGTGCAACATGAACAGCAATTTCTTAGTTCCTTAGTTTTTATATTGTTTTTTTTTTTTTTCAGTCATTGGCGGAGCTAAGGATAATATTTGAATATTGTTTTTATTATTGTTGTTCAGCACTTTGGAAACATTTCTATTGTTTAAATGTGCTAACAAATAAAGTGGATGAGTATGTGACAGTGTTGGCAGAGTCCAGCAGAGGAACAAGCGAGCAGCTCTGTGAAAACAAGTCGGACTCGGCAATAGAGATGTCCGATAATGGCTTTTTTGCCGATATCCGATATGCGGATATTGTCCAACTCTTAATTACTGATTCCGATATCAACCGATACAGATATATACAGTTGTGGAATTAACACGTTATTATGCCTAATTTTGTTGTGATGCCCCGCTGGATGGGGGTAGGGGGTAGGGAGTAGCGGGGGGTGTATATTGTAGTGTCCCGGAAGAGTTAGTGCTGCAAGGGTTTCTGGGTATTTGTTCTGTTGTGTTTATGTTGTGTTACGGTGCGGATGTTCTCCCCAAATGTGTTTGTCATTCTTGTTTGGTGTGGGTTCACAGTGTGGCGCATATTTATAACAGTGTTAATCCAATCCACTTTAGTCATTTAAACAACAAAATGTTTCCAAAGTGCTGCACAACAATATTAAAAACAATTAAAAACAATATAAAATAAATATGATTAAAAACGATTTTAAAGGGTAAAACCAATTAAAACAGTAAATATAAATAAACATTTTAAAAACACAGAGGAGCACACAACTCACGTAGTGTTAAAAGCCAAAGAATAAAAGTGGGTCTTAAGACAAGACTTAAAAGAGTCCACTGTGGGAGCAGTTTGAACATGGAGGGGCAGAATGTTCCAGAGCTTAGGGCCGACCACAGAGAAGGCCCTGTCTCCCCTGGATTTAAGTCTGGTCTTGGGCACCACGAGCTGGAGCTGGCTCTCGGACCTCAGAGCGCGTGCAGGATTGTAAGTTTGGATGAGGTCTGAGATATACTGAGGTGCCAGTCCATGTAAAGCTTTAAAAGCAAACAGCAAGGTTTTAAAATCAATTGTAAAATGAACAGGGAGCCAGTGCAAACTCTCAAGGATTGTGGTTATATGCTGGCGTCTCCTGGCCCCTGTTAAAAGACGCGCTGCCGCATTCTGGACTAACTGCAACCGGGAGAGAGCTTTCTGGTTAATGCCAGCATAAAGTGCATTGCAGTAGTCCAGGCCACTTGAAATAAAAGCATGCACCACTTGTTCAAAAAGGTTCAAAGATAAAAATGGTTTTACCTTTGCTAAAAGACAAAGATGATGAAAAACAGGATTTTAAAAGGCCATTGACTTGTTTGTCAAGTTTAAAATGTCTGTCTATAGTGACGCCAAGGCTGCTGACTTTGGGACGCACATCATTTTGCAATGGTCCCAAGTCAGTGAGGGCCGCACCAAAAACTAACATTTCCGTTTTTCCCTCATTCATTATTAAAAGATTCTGTGCTAACCAAGCCTTGACGTGGCATAGACAGTTGAGAAGGAGTGTCAGGGGGCCGTGGCCTTTTGAAATCGGCATATAAATTTGGCAGTCGTCTGCATAAAAGTGATAATCAATCAATCAATCAATGTTTATTTATATAGCCCTAAATCACAAGTGTCTCAAAGGGCTGCACAAGCCACAACGACATCCTCGGTACAGAGCCCACATAAGGGCAAGGAAAAACTCACCCCAGTGGGACGTCGATGTGAATGACTATGAGAAACCTTGGAGAGGACCGCATATGTGGGTAACCACCCTCCCCCCCATCTAGGGGAGACCGAATGCAATGGATGTCGAGTGGGTCTGACATAATATTGTGAGAGTTATTGTGATAAGACACTCCATGCCTCTTAAAATTCTCTCCAAGAGGGAGGAGATATAGAGCGAACAGGATGGGGCCTAGAATAGATCCCTGGGGGACACCACAGTAAAGCAGAGCAGAAGAAGAGGTGGCGTCCCTCAGCCTGACAGAGAAGGACCTTTCTGACAGGTAGGATCTGAACCACTCTAATGCAGTCCCCCTGACACCCACACAGTCTCTCAGGCGATCTAAAAGAATTGTGTCAAAGGCAGCTGGAAGATCTAAAAGCACTAAAATGGCAAAGCTGCCAGAATCAGACATTAAAAGCAAATCATTAAAAACCTTTAAAAGTGCAGATTCAGTACTGAGCAAAGCTTTGCATCCAGACTGAAATGGATCTAAAGTGCTATTTTCATCTAAAAAAGGCTGCAGTTAAACTTGTTTATACGGCCACCCTCAGTGTGACCTGCATGGCTGTTGACCAAGTATGAATTGCATTCACTTGTGTGTGTGAAAAGCCGTAGATATTATGTAATTGGGCAGGCACGCAAAGGCAGTGCCTTTAAGGTTTATTGGCGCTCTGTACTTCTCTCTACGTCCGTGTACACAGCGGCCTTTTAAAAAGTTATACATTTTACTTTTTGAAACCGGTACCAATAATTTCCGATATCACATTTGAAACCATTTATCGACATCTTTACTCAGCAACACTGGACAGACAGAAACAGACCAATTACATAAAACTACTCTAGTTCTTTGTTAGCTGAATGTTTTTCAAACAATATGTCCCATCTAGAAGTAGTTTTTTCTTTTTACGTGTTTAGTAAACTTGTCATTGTGGTGTTTTGGGAGGGCCAAGCGCAGAATAAATTGGTTTCAATACATTTTGATGGGCGGGGCCGATTTAAGATAGGAGTGTTTTGAGTGACGAGCTCCGTCGTGGGACGCAATGTGCTCGTAAGTTGAGGGCTTCTCTCGTGGAGCTCAACAAGGAGTGGCCAAAAAAGTAGAAATGTGATGCGACGCCACCACAGCCAATATGTAATACATGCAGAAATAACATGTTGTCATTACAAATATGTAATATATGCAGAAATAACATGTTGTCATTACAAATATGTCATATATGCAGAAATAACATGTAGTCATTACAAATATGTAATATATGCAGAAATAACATGTTGTCATTACAAATATGTAATATATGCAGAAATAACATTACAAATATGTAATATATGCAGAAATAACATGTTGTCATTACAAATATGTAATATATGCAGAAATAACATTACAAATATGTAATATATGCAGAAATAACATGTCATTACAAATATGTAATATATGCAGAAATAACATGTTGTCATTACAAATATGTAATATATGCAGAAATAACATGTTGTCATTACAAATATGTCATATATGCAGAAATAATAAGTTGTCATTACAAATATGTAATATATGCAGAAATAATAAGTTGTCATTACAAATATGTCATATATGCAGAAATAACATGTTGTCATTACAAATATGTCATATATGCAGAAATAATAAGTTGTCATTACAAATATGTAATATATGCAGAAATAACATGTTGTCATTACAAATATGTCATATATGCAGAAATAATAAGTTGTCATTACAAATATGTAATATATGCAGAAATAACATGTTGTCATTACAAATATGTCATATATGCAGAAATAACATGTTGTCATTACAAATATGTCATATATGCAGAAATAATAAGTTGTCATTACAAATATGTCATATATGCAGAAATAACATGTTGTCATTACAAATATGTAATATATGCAGAAATAACATGTTGTCATTACAAATATGTCATATATGCAGAAATAACATGTAGTCATTACAAATATGTAATATATGCAGAAATAATAAGTTGTCATTACAAATATGTAATATATGCAGAAATAACATGTTGTCATTACAAATATGTCATATATGCAGAAATAATAAGTTGTCATTACAAATATGTAATATATGCAGAAATAATAAGTTGTCATTACAAATATGTCATATATGCAGAAATAACATGTTGTCATTACAAATATGTCATATATGCAGAAATAATAAGTTGTCATTACAAATATGTAATATATGCAGAAATAACATGTTGTCATTACAAATATGTCATATATGCAGAAATAATAAGTTGTCATTACAAATATGTAATATATGCAGAAATAACATGTTGTCATTACAAATATGTCATATATGCAGAAATAACATGTTGTCATTACAAATATGTCATATATGCAGAAATAATAAGTTGTCATTACAAATATGTCATATATGCAGAAATAACATGTTGTCATTACAAATATGTAATATATGCAGAAATAACATGTTGTCATTACAAATATGTCATATATGCAGAAATAACATGTTTGCATTGAGCAGGCTGCAATACTCACCACTTTCTCCTTCTTCACATGGTTTGGAAACTCCTTGGCTATGATGTCAGCATAAGACAACAAGACATTGCCAATGGTCTAAGGACACAAACAGATAGCATGAGCCCACACAGGGAATAATGCATGTTGCAGGTGAAGGTCACCTTGGCGAATCTCTTCATGTAGTTGCCAACAATCTGAGGGTCGGGACACTCCAGCTTGCGGATGATTTCGAAGCTCTGATTGAGCTGAGAGAAGACGTCCACAACAGAGCAGGAGAACAAAGCATGCTCGGAGGTGACCTGGAACTGTGGAAGAGGAAGAAAGAAGAGCACTCAATATAAGGACCCTCTCTCATCATTCATTGCCCTCAGTGCCACATGCGGCCTCTACTCAGACATGATCACAGGGTCCTGATGGGGGCCACTGCCCTCATTGAACAGTCCTGCATCTTCTACAACCTTTCACTGACACGCCACAGCACAAGCTCACAGCAACTGGAGCCAAAACACTCTCACACATCTGCAGCTGCATGTTGTGCTGGGATATTATCTCCAACATGCATGCATACAACATGATGCATCACACATGCATGCATACAACATGATACATCACACATGCATGCATACAACATGATGCATCACACATGCATGCATACAACATGATACATCACACATGCATGCATACAACATGATGCATCACACATGCATGCATACAACATGATGCATCACACATGCATGCATACAACATGATACATCACACATGCATGCATACAACATGATACATCACACATGCATGCATACAACATGATACATCACACATGCATGCATGCAACATGATACATCACACATGCATGCATACAACATGATACATCACACATGCATGCATACAACATGATACATCACACATGCATGCATACAACATGATACATCACACATGCATGTATACAATGATACATCACACACGCATGCATACAACATGATGCATCACACATGCATGCATACAACATGATGCATCACACATGCATGCATACAACATGATACATCACACATGCATGCATACAACATGATACATCACACATGCATGCATACAACATGATACATCAGACATGCATGCATACAACATGATACATCACACACGCATGCATACAACATGATACATCACAAGTTTCAGTTTCTCTATTCAACATGTTCAAAAAGGAGTAGGAAGAAGAGCTTATTTAATCCTACCCCTTTTCCTTTACATAAAAGTTGCTCACACTTTCGTTTACTTCCTGTTCTCAATAATAATTCACAATATACTCCATAAGTAATAATATTAAAAATAAATAAATAGTAAGTTATGTTTCATATGGTGAGATGAGTAAGATGATGTAGAAAATGAATGATGGATGAAATAAATTGAGAATGTTTATCTTCTTCTTTGTACTTTGTAAACACTTTAAGTGTGAAGAGTTTCTTGAAGTGGATCATATTAGTACATTGTTTATTCATCCATTCCATCATTTCATTCCACATACTGATATACTGAAGGTCTTAAGTGTTGTACGTGCGTACAAATGTTTTAAATTACATTTTTCTCTAAGATTATATTTCTCCTCTTTTGTTGAGAAGAATTGTTGTACATTCTTGGTTTGCAGGTTATAGTTTACATCATTTTAGATGTTTGATAATTCACTATGTGGTGGAATTTTGTATTAATTAAATAAATAAAGTGTTTGTATGTTGTCTATATCCAACATGATGTATTATTATTACTGATCTTTTTTGTGACACAGTTAGTGAATGAAGTGTACTTTTGTAGTTATTTCCCATATTTCTGCACAAGAAGTCAGATATGTAACACTAGTGAGCAGTAGACAATATGAAGTCATTTTTGGTCTCGAACATGTTTTGCTTTATTCTTTGTTGATGTGTTTCTTGCCAAATTATGTTGTGTATATTTTTATATGAGATTTCCAGTTCTCTTTATGATTAATCAATGTACCTAGAAATGTGGTTTCATTGACTCTTTCAATTTCTATTCCGTCTATTTGTGTTTGACTTTCTCTTCTACTGTTACCAAATAGCATTATTTTAGTTTCACTGAGATTTAAGGATGTTTTTGTCAAACCATCTTTTTAATGTGTTCATTTCTTCTGTTATTATTTGTATTATCTTCTGTGTGTTCTCTCCTGAACACGCAAATAAAACTAACTTGAAATCTTGTGTAACTTTACAGATGTCAGTTATGTAGAGATCAGTGACGTGCAGTCACTAGAAAGAAAGAAAAAAAATGTAAAAAAAAATAATAATAATTAAATTGTTATATGTATCCAGTGATTATACTATAAAGTTATTTTCCATTTAACTTCACCAGTTTTAGATTATTTTTATTCAAAATCGCTGAATTTTCACATTTGCCGTTCAAATACTGAGAAGAGACGGTGCGGTGAACAGCAGCCAGTTGAGGCACGTCACTCAGTGCCTCAACATGGATTGCGCAATGACTCGGCTAACTGCTGGCCTGCTGTGCAGTGAGACTGTATTGCTATATGAACTATATTATACATTTCCATAGTTTAGTTAGCTGAGGTATATAATGTACAGTGTATTTTGTCAACAACTGTATGTGTGTAACGTATTTCTTGTGCTGAGCAATCATAAAACGGCTGCAAAAGACGCACTGGCTGAGGCTCCAGTAGCCCCGCCTCCTGCACCCCCGCCGTAGAATTGTTATATCAACTAAAGCCCACACTTAAACTTTCCACGTGCAAGATTGAATCTATTTAAAAAAAATTATTTCATAAGAAGCCAAAAAGTGCAAAAACAATAATGTTGGTGTTGGAGGAGTTGTGAATGACTGCAAGGACACAACATTAGATACACCTGCAGACTGCAGGTGTACCTAATTCACAACTCCTCCAACACGAACATTATTGTTTGTGCACTTTTTGGCTTCTTATTAAATAACCTTTGTAACCTATTTTCATGGGCTTTCCTCTTTGTGATGTTAAGTTCCTGTTATGCGCTGTTATACAGTATATGCCTTGAGCTCTTATTTTGAAGGCGCTAAGAGCGGAAGTGATGTCACGTTGCGGAAGTTTTTGAAAGAATGTAAATAAAGTGGTCCTCGTGTAAACTGGAGCCTCCGTGTTTGTTATTTTGTAGTTTCATACAGTATAGGCCACATTTATAAACCCTCGGTTACACTTTTTTTAAATAGATTCAATCTTGCACGTGGAAAGTTGAAGTGAGGGCTTTAGTTGCGGCGCATGGACTTAATTTCTAAGTAAAGGTAAGACCATAATAACGTTTTTTTTAATTAAATGTGCTTTTTTGTGTGCTACAGTTTGTATGTGTAAAGTTAAAGTTAAGTTAAAGTACCAATGATTGTCACACACACACTAGGTGTAATGAAATGTGTCGTCTGCATTTGACCCATCCCCTTGATCACCCCCTGGGAGGTGAGGGGAGCAGTGGGCAGCAGCGGCGCCGCGCCCGGGAATCATTTTTGGTGATTTAACCCCCAATTCCAAGCCTTGATGCTGAGTGCCAAGCAGGGAAGAATGCTGGTATGAGCTTTTAAACATAACCCGTTAACTGCTGCCAATCAAATGGTGAATAAGATACTCTTTAGGGTTCATATGTTTGTAAATCTGACTGTGATGAAGTCAGTGCCTCACCAGCCATCAACCTCACCGCACGTCACTGGTAGAGATTGAACAACAATGTGTAGCACCAAATGGAGTGTGACGTATGCTCATGTGTCATAGCGAGTGTGCTGGAGCAAAAGTCTTTTCCTTCTCCATTTGCCTCTGGTAATTATTGGGTCTTCAATGTGCTGATTTAGTGAAGGACCTGAGTTTCTATGAGACATGCATGAATACATTAGTGTGAGTCTCATCTGAGCAGCTTTCACATTTCATTGCTGGCATGATGGCAAACTTTTATGTGGGCAGTTTGCAATACCAAAGTTGTTCAAATAGTAACTAGTGATAAACTATTATGGGAGTATGGCAGGGAACTTTACTATTGTGCCACTTGATACGTCATCATGTCTGTGCTAAGATGGTCAATGTGTTCTTGGTTGAAAATGGATTTTTAGAAAAGTTAATAGTGAAAATGGATGTACGCAGGCAGGGCTTTCATTTGAACTGCTGCTCTAAATGGGACAATGAAAAAGGAGGATTAGCTCCAAATTGTTCAGGACAAGCTAAAACCATCAGCCCGGAGGTTGGGTCTTGGGCGCAGTTGGGTGTTCCAACAGGACAACGACACGTCAAAAGTGGTAAAGGAACGGCTAAATTAGGCTAGAATGAAGGTTTTAGAATGGCCTTCCCAAAGTCCTGACTTAAAGGTGTGGACAATGCTGAAGAAACAAGTCCATGCCAGATAACCAACAGCTGAACTGCACCAATTTTGTCAAGAGAAGTGGTCAAAAATTCAAGCAGAAAAACAATTTCCTCATTTTCCCAAACGGCCCCCAGAAGCAGAAATCCATCGGTTTCTTTCCTTTGACTTTGACCTACGACCTTTGATATCCGTCATATATAATGAAATCGGCCTTCAGAATCCAGTTAACATCACACATGGCAGAGAATCCTGGGAGCATGACCTTGGGGCACCTATACCTGCCGGGCGGTGCAGAGAGGCTGTGAGCCTGCTTCATTCATGGTCTAATGTGCGAGGCATGAAGCTAAAATATACCCCGCCTGTACATTTACACATTTTGGCACAAGACTACTAACTGGAGAGTAAACCACTATGTCCACCACATTTGGAGATAATTGGACAAAGTGTGATGTGTCAAAATAAAGGATGCATAGCCTGCTATCATTTTCTATTTCATGTCCTATATGAAGTGTTTCGTGTCCAGCAATGTGAGGCAGTTTGCAACTTTAGGATGAAGTGCTTACCCCATCCTTTTTGTCCCTTTCCAGTGCGCCATGTAGAAAATCCCTTGACACTTCCTCGTTTTCATCCAGCCACATAATGACAAATGGCTCGAACCATCTGCAGTGTCAAGACAGGCCAGTTTTTGTCTTTTACTGTTAAAAATAGAAGTATTCTATAAATGTAGAATTACTTACGCTGGATATTCAGGAACATGTTTCTGGAACGTGGGCAGTTCCTTGCAGTACTCGTTATAAAGCCACTTCACCTTGAAGTGCAAGTTCATATAATCTGCACTTTTACAAAGCCGATGCTTCTCGTGCTCTAAGTAGCAGAAAAAGGAGGAAAGAAAAATGGTTTCGAGATGTTTTCCCCTGCCCCCCTATTGAGATGTCACTCACCTTCCATGGCGTACTTCATGTCTTGAGCAAACATATTCCACATAACCTCAGCACTGATCTTGCCCACATTCAGTTCCTGTGGAAACCTTCAGCAGATTACAAGTCACAGAGTTCAGTACAAAGACATCATGTGCTTGTCTAAAGACACACTTAAGGAGAGGAGAGACTCACTGATTAAGGCAAGGAGTGTAAGAGTTTTTATCTTCTTCTATAATGGACACAATCAGCGTGATGAGTTTGGACCAGAAGTCCAGGTTTTTCACGCTTGGACCCTGCTCATCTGGAGGCACCGCCTTTGACTGGGGAGAAGGAAACACGCTTGTAAACAAAGTGCCTTCCCCACAAACATGCCTAAAAAGCACACTGCAAAAAGTGAAATGTAAGTAAGATGAAATATGTCAAATAAGGCTGATATTTGCTTATTTTCCGTCTGATAAGATCATTCTTCTCACTAAGCAGATTTGATGTTAGAGTCTTTTACTTGTTTGAAGTGTTTTGCTCCTAAATGATGTCAGTAAGATATTACAGCTTGTTGCTGAGATGTGATGACCTACATCATACTTGCCAACCCTCTCGGATTTTCCGGGAGACTCCCGAAATTCAGCGCCTCTCCCGAAAACCTCCCGGGACAAATTTTCTCCCGGAAATCTCCCGAAATTCAGGCGGAGCTGGAGGCCACGCCCCCTCCAGCTCCATGCGGACCTGAGTGACGTGTTGACAGCCTGTTCACATGTCCGCTTTCCCACAATATAAACAGCTAATGATGGAGGGCGAGTTCTTGGTTTCTTATGTGGGTTTATTGTTAGGCAGTTTCATTAACGTCCTCCCAGCGCGGTAACAACACACAACAACAGCAGTCAAGTTTTCGTGTACCATAAAGCAGTTCGTCTGCCGTAAACAGCAATGTTGTGACACTTTTAAACAGGACAATACTGCCATCTACTGTACATGCATATGTGACCCACCCATAATGTGTCACATTTTTGTGTTGATTTATTTATTTTATTTTGTGGTTTGAATTCGTTTTTGGAGCTGTCATTCCACATTTATCAGTATTCACATTGGTCAGTAGGGGGCAGTAGGGCGTTTCTTCCCAATTGAATGCTATCACCTGCAGACCGGAAGTGTCTTGTCATTCTGACGAGCGCGACCAGTCTGTGAACAATTGAAACGTCCTGTGTGCTTTTTCTTCCTGTATAACAGGTTAGTTTTGGTGAATCAACTCACTGAATAATATCCATGTGATCTTTATAAGTTTAAGTACACATTCTGATGGTGGAGCCTAACTCTAAAGTGTTTGTGAGTTGTAGTTTGTATTTGTGAATGAATCCAGTGCACAGCTGCAGTAATCAATACAAAAAGGCGACGTGAGTGCGCAATGTTTATATAGGAACTTCTGATCCTAATTCAGACTCCCAAATTAGAGCTCCCGTTTTCTTATTGATTTTATAATGTATATTTGTATAATGTGTGTGTTCTGAAATAGTGACAGAGAATAGAACAAGGATGGACAATTCAACCCTTAACTCAACTAATGAGTAGATGAGTGTTATGTGTGTGTATATGTGTAATTAAATGAACACTGAAATTCAAGTATTTATTTTATTTATTTATTTATATATATATATATATATATATATATATATATATATATATAGCTAGAATTCACTGAAAGTCAAGTATTTCTTATACATATATATCTTAACCACGCCCCCGACCACGCCCCCGCCCCACCCCCACCTCCCGAAATCGGAGGTCTGAAGGTTGGCAAGTATGCCTATATTGAGTAAAACATGCTTGAAACTAGAATATCAAGTGTTGTGTCATCAACACTCACAAGTATAAAACTACTTTTTTAAAGTCATCATTTCTTATTTCAAGCATGAAACAAAAAAAAAATCACGACTTTGACACAATTGTGTCTCATAATTAAAACAGATGACAGCCAAATGGACTTAGCTGTTTTATTTTCAATGAAACAATAGAAAAGAGGTACTCATATAGTAGTACAGTTGGCACAGTACAGTAAACTGACAGTTAATATTTAAACATTTAACATGTGACATTTCTAACTATTTTGAACAGAAATAGTTCATGCACATTCAGATAAAGTTTCTCAAAATTACAATAAAAACATTTTTTGGCCGGGGCCGGGCTGTATATACAGTATGTACACTAATTGACTGAAAGAGCACGCACTTGGCGCGATGATGTCATGTTGTCGATGGAAAAATGCATTTTTAGACAATATGATTGCCTGAGCGGCTAGGAGACCCCGAGAGTAACAAGCGCTTGCCTTGTTGCCTTTCCATTAAGAACAATAAATTAGTTTTTAGTATAAGTTTGCTGGTTTCAAGAAATGTAAATAACATTATGTCAAGATAATGGCACTAGAATTTACTTCATTTAACAATATTTTTCAACATATTGAGCAAAAAGGTCTCTTTTTTTTTTCTACCAAGAAAAGTGCACTTGTTATTAGTGAGAATATACTTATTTGAAGCTATTTTTGGTTCATTGAGGTTAGCTAATTTGACTTGTTTTGGAAAGTCTTGACAAGTCAAGTTTTCTTGTTCTATTGGCAGATAATTTTGCTTAGTTCAAATAAAATACCCCTCATTTTTGTATTTGTTGTTGTTGTTTTTGAACACTGACTTTTTGCAGTGCAGTGCATGTTTGTGGCAAAAATACAATGGTTACTTACGGGATCTGTCTGATATTCTCTATTGTAGAGGTCGTGACAGTTGTTGAAAATGTACTCGTAGGTGGAATTGAGACAGGCTTTGACGCAGTCCTTCACAACCTGGCTCGCCCTCGGGGGACTTTGCAGTTCCTGGACCTATAGACAAAACACGGGAGCTTTTAAGGGAATATGACAACATCAGCAGCTGGAAGAGAACAACTCCATCAGTCTATGTGGAAATATGTGCCGTCATTATCTCCTCTTTGCATGTGTCTTTATTTGCTCTTTTTCTAGTCGCAGCTCAGCCATGAGCAATCTGCAAGGCAAACCACCTTTTAGAACACACAGCTTGCTTCTCTGGCTAATAGTTTCCATTTGGATAGGCTAATTCATTCCCAGCAAGGCCCTCAGGCTTCTTTACAGAAAGTGCTGGAAAAGTGCAAACATTGTCTTCCTGAAGTATCAGTCCTAAAACACCAAATAAAGCCAATGAAATGTAACAAAACATTTGTCTTAAGTCATACCTTCATCCTGAAGAATGTGATGCTCGTCAGCAGGTCCACAGTAGACTTGAGGTCTTGGAGTCTTTCTGGACTGCTGGCGGGGAAATTATTCTGCAAGTGCAGTACATTCACAAACACAAAAGCATAAACATATTTTCCTTGACTGTCAGTGTATCAAGATGAAGAAGCGAGAGAACAATGAAGCAGACAGAATTCAATACCCGGTACATGGAGAGGTCAATCCTCAGGGAGTTGTGCAGCTGATCCAGCAACTTGACAAACCTCTCCTTCTAAAACAAAAAGAGAAGAAAGCCAGCAGATCAACTTGACGAAGCACTCTGAGGTGGAGCTCAGCTGAGGGAAAGTGTGCAGAAGTAGGCGGGCCCATCTCTGTGACAACAGAATATAGCTTCTGACACGACTCACGCCAAAGTTTGAAGCAGCAAATCTGTCGGAGGCAGAGACATTATTGGATGCCTGGGTGGTGTGAGCGTAGTAGGCGTTGATGTTGGCCAGCAAGGTGCTCATCACAGCGGGCACACCAGGACACATGTACTTGGATGACAGGCAGGCGAAGTGGCTGTCATGGTGAAGAAGATGGCGGAGCGTCACATGTTACACTTGACAGTGATGAAGCGCACTTACGTCATGGCCTGGTAGATGGACTCCACTCCATAACGCATGGCGAACTCATCCACAATCTCCTGAGCCGTCTCCTCAAAGTACACCTTCCAGGCATCGTCTCCTTTGGCGTCAGGGATCTTCACCACACCACCATTCTGCTCTTCAGTGGTGTATTGGAAGAGATGCTGAACAGGGGGAGTATAAAACTAGCATGTCACTGCTGTCAAACATACCTTATCAACACGGCAGCTGCTCTTAATAATGTATTCAGTTCTTGTAAAAAGACATTTCCTACCAGTCATTTACAAATAAAACATTATCCAAGAGCAAAGTGAGTGAAGGAAAATGTCCATCAAAAAAAACTTTGGAATTTGAGTTGGTGTAAAAAGAATTGCACAGAACCTTTGATGCTGAAAATGGGAATTTCTCAGAATTTAAAGGAGCGGCCGAAGAGTATAGATCTCTGGATTACACGACTCAGGCTATTCAGGGGCCAAGTTCAGTTGAAAACAAGACTAGATGTTCATGTTGATTAGTGAAGTGAATTATATTTATATAGCGCTTTTTCTCAAGTGACTCAAAGCGCTTTACATTGTGAAAGCCAATATCTAAGTTACATTTTAAAGCAGTGTGGGTGGCACTGGGAGCAGGTGGCTAAAGTGTCTTGCCCAAGGACACAACCGCAGTGACTAGGATGGCGGAAGCAGGGATTCGAACCTGCAACCCTCAAGTTGCTGACACGGCCACTCTACCAACCGAGCTATACCGCCCCAATAATATAGAGGAACTTGGACTACTGGAAACACATTGGCAGATGTTCATGAGGAACTTGGACTACTGGAAACACATTGGCAGATGTTCATGAGGGACTTGGACTACTGGAAACACATTGGCAGATGTTCATTAGGAACTTGGACTACTGGAAACACATTGGCAGATGTTCATGAGGAACTTGGACTACTGGAAACACATTGGCAGATGTTCATGAGGGACTTGGACTACTGGAAACACATTGGCAGATGTTCATGAGGGACTTGGACTACTGGAAACACATTGGCAGATGTTCATGAGGAACTTGGACTACTGGAAACACATTGGCAGATGTTCATGAGGAACTTGGACTACTGGAAACACATTGGCAGATGTTCATGAGGAACTTGGACTACTGGAAACACATTGGCAGATGTTCATGAGGAACTTGGACTACTGGAAACAAATTGGCAGATGTTCATGAGGAACTTGGACTACTGGAAACACATTGGCAGATGTTCATGAGGAACTTGGACTACTGGAAACACATTGGCAGATGTTCATGAGGAACTTGGACTACTGAAAACACATTGTCAGATGTTCATGAGGAACTTGGACTACTGGAAACACATTGGCAGATGTTCATTAGGAACTTGGACTACTGGAAACACATTGGCAGATGTTCACGTGGGGACTTGGACTACTGGAAACACATTGGCAGATGTTCATGAGGAACTTGGACTACTGGAAACACATTGGCAGATGTTCACGTGGGGACTTGGACTACTGGAAACACATTGGCAGATGTTCACGAGGGACTTGGACTACTGGTAACACATTGCATTCATATGTTCACCTTGCTCGTAAACATAGAAATCTGAGGTCCAAACTATAACTAAGACCTTTTTTAAGAAACTCTCCTTTCCCTTTTGGCAGTTAGTTTCTTTTCTGGTCATGTGATTTATGTAACTAAGGTGTCCAGTCATTTGTTGAACTATTTACTTATTCTAGTGGGGTTCCTAAAGTTTACATTTGAGGTCATTTCTTAACCATATCAAAGATTATTTATATAGCCTTTAATCACAAATGTCTCAAAGGGCCGCCAACAAACATCTGTCTCTGAGCTGCGGTCTGTATGCGATATCCAGTTGTAATACACTCGTCCCACCACTTGAGGCAGCATCAACAATATCAAACAACAGAAGAAGTCTCGAGCTAAACTCAAAGACAAGTTTCTGAAGCGCAAAAATGACTAAAGTGGTGATGCTGTATTTCCATTTACACTTTAATTTTATTGACAGTTTAAGAAACATATTATTGTTTACTACTAATTTAGTTAGAATCCATTTAGTTTAGCACTGTGTTTGGATGTAAATGTATTTTTAATCAGTATTTATGAGTGGCTTCTTTGGCAGTATATCTGATTAGTATTTATTTTTGTAATCAGCCTGACCTAAGCCTTATTAATAATCTTTGTTTCAGGTTTGTCCTGTTAAAATGTAAGTACATTACCGTATTTTTCGGACTATAAGTGGCAGTTTTTTCCATAGTTTGGCCGGGGGTGCGACTTATACTCAGGAGCGACTTATGTGTGAAATGATGAACACATTAGCGTAAAATATCAAATAATATTATTGATGTCATTCACGTAAGAGACTAGACGTATAAGATTTCATGGGATTTAGCCATTAGGAGTGACAGATTGTATAGCATGTTCTATATGTTATAGTTATTTGAATGACTCTTACCATAATATGTTACGTTAACATACCAGTTGGTTATTTATGCCTCATATAACGTACACTTATTCAGCCTGTTGTTCACTATTCTTTATTTATTTTAAATTGCCTTTCAAATGTCTATTCTTGGTGTTGGCTTTTATCAAATACATTTCCCCAAAAAATGCGACTTATACTCCAGTGCGACTTATATATGTTTTTTTTCCTTCTTTATTATGCATTTTCGGCCGGTGCGACTTATACTCCAAAAAAATACGGTAGATATAATTATTGATTATGAAAGGGACAAGCGGTAGAAAATGGATGGATGGATTAAAATAAAGAGTCAGATAAAAAAAAAGTTAAAGTTAAAGTAGCAATGATAGTCACACACACACTAGGTGTGGTGAAATTTGTCCTCTGCATTTGACCCATCCCCTTGTTCACTCCCTGGGAGGTGAGGGGAGCAGTGGGCAGCAGCGGTGGCCACGCCCGGGAATCATTTTTGGTGATTTAACCCCCAATTCCAACCCTTGATGCTGAGTGCCAAGCAGGGAGGTAATGGCTCCCATTTTTATAGTCTTTGGTATGACTCGACCGGGGTTTGAACTCACAACATACCCGTCTCAGGGCGGACACTCTAACCCAGGGGTCGGCAACCCGCGGCTCCGGAGCCGCATGCGGCTCTTTGATCACTCTGATGCGGCTCAGCTGCATACTTGCCGACCCCACCGATTTTCCCGGGATTGATATTCTCCGATTTTCACCCTAACAATAATAATAAGGGCGTGCCATGATGGTACAGCATTTACCACCCTCTACAATCTGTACTAACAGCGTGCCAGCCCAGCCTCTTGTTATATGCATCTTCTGCTTGCACACGTAAGTGACAGCAAGGCATACTTGGTCAACAGCCACACAGGTTACACTGACAATGGCCATATAAAACAACTTTAACACTCTTACTAATAATGCGCCACACTTTGAACCAAAACCAAACAAGAATGACAAACACATTTCGGGAGAACATCTGCACCTTAACACAACATAAACACAACAGAACAAATACCCAGAATCCCATGCAGCCCTGACTCTTCCGGGCTACATTATACACCCCTGCTACCACCAAACCCCGCCCCCACCCCAACTCTGTGCGTCGGTTGAGGTGGGCAGGGTTTGGTGGTAGCAGGGGTGTATAATGTAGCCCGGAAGAGTTAGGGCTGCATGGGATTCTGGGTATTTGTTCTGTTGTGTTTATGTTGTGTTACGGTGCAGATGTTCTCCCGAAATGTGTTTGTCATTCTTGTTTGGTGTGGGTTCACAGTGTG
Organism: Nerophis lumbriciformis; assembly: GCF_033978685.3. NCBI lineage: Eukaryota > Metazoa > Chordata > Actinopteri > Syngnathiformes > Syngnathidae > Nerophis > Nerophis lumbriciformis. The sequence goes on along the minus strand of NC_084566.2, from coordinate 45,007,731 downwards.
GCGCATTATTAGTAAGAGTGTTAAAGTTTTTTATACCGCCACCGTCAGTGTTACCTGTGAGGTTGTTGACCAAGTATGCCTTGCTGTCACTTACGTGAGCAAGCAGAAGTCCCATACAACGTGTGGCTGGGCCGGCACGCTGGTTGTAGTGGGCGCTAAATGCTTAACCATCACGGCATGTTCGAGAGAACAGATGCCCTGAAATTCGTAGTTTGCCGGAAAAATCGGGAGGACGGACAAGTATGACGCTGTCAAGCGCCATTCATATAAAACTCGCGGGCCGCACTAACATTCAATTTTCATATTAAGGTGTGGGCTGCGTGACTGAGACCCTTGGTTTATACATAGCACAAAGCAAGTATGCAGTGTTATTTCATTTTAAATTTCAAAAGATTTTTGAGGCTTCCATTGTTTTCTTTAACTTGTGAAACTGGTCAAAATGGTTCTTTGACTGGTAAAGGTTGCCGACCCCTGCTCTAACCACTAAGCCACTGAGTAGGTAGATGACTAATTCAGTGGTAATATTTGAGTGGGTCCCGGACCCTTCTGTAGTGGAAAAGTCGGGCCACAAGGTCAAAAAGGTTAAGAACTCCTGATTTAGGTTATTGAACTGCTAATCCGCGAGTTCACTTCCAACAACTTGCAAGAGACTAAAACACTCGAGTGCTGATTTTTGACTTGCTTTTTTGCAGACGGTCCTTAAAAACACAAAATACATGTCTACTGTAGAGGACGCTGGTTATACACTAAATACAAGTCAACTTAGTAGAATATGTTCCCAAATGTAAGGCTGACCTCATGAAGACAAGTGTACTGGACATGATCATGTAAGGCTGACCTCATGAAGACAAGTGTACTGGACATGATCATGTAAGGCTGACCTCATGAAGACAAGTGTACTGGACATGATCATGTAAGGCTGACCTCATGAAGACAAGTGTACTGGACATGATAATGTAAGGCTGACCTCATGAAGACAAGTGTACTGGACATGATCATGTAAGGCTGACCTCATGAAGACAAGTGTACTGGACATGATCATGTAAGGCTGACCTCATGAAGACAAGTGTACTGGACATGATCATGTAAGACTGACCTCATGAAGACAAGTGTACTGGACATGATAATGTAAGACTGACCTCATGAAGACAAGTGTACTGGACATGATCATGTAAGACTGACCTCATGAAGACAAGTGTACTGGACATGATCATGTAAGGCTGACCTCATGAAGACAAGTGTACTGGACATGATCATGTAAGGCTGACCTCATGAAGACAAGTGTACTGGACATGATCATGTAAGACTGACCTCATGAAGACAAGTGTACTGGACATGATAATGTAAGACTGACCTCATGAAGACAAGTGTACTGGACATGATCATGTAAGACTGACCTCATGAAGACAAGTGTACTGGACATGATCATGTAAGGCTGACCTCATGAAGACAAGTGTACTGGACATGATAATGTAAGACAGACCTCATGAAGACAAGTGTACTGGACATGATCATGTAAGGCTGACCTCATGAAGACAAGTGTACTGGACATGATCATGTAAGGCTGACCTCATGAAGACAAGTGTACTGGACATGATCATGTAAGACTGACCTCATGAAGACAAGTGTACTGGACATGATAATGTAAGACTGACCTCATGAAGACAAGTGTACTGGACATGATCATGTAAGACTGACCTCATGAAGACAAGTGTACTGGACATGATAATGTAAGGCTGACCTCATGAAGACAAGTGTACTGGACATGATAAGGAGCCACGGTCTCCTCTCCTTTAATCTCCACGCTGATGTGCATGCGAATGGCTCCAGACACAGCAGACTTATCTGTCCTCTTGTCTGTCGGATGCAAGGAAGTTAATCAAGTATTTCTGATCTGATAGATGCTTTGTTACTTTGCAAGGTGCTCCTCCTCTCACCGCCATTGAAACTCACCCAGGTTGTACCAAACATCCATCTCCCCACTCAGCGTACGCACTTCAATGATGGTCTGGCCAAGGAAGTCGTCACTCTCACGTTTGAACCTCTGCTTCACGCGAGACTTGATGTCGTCGTCCTCATCCCACACTCGCACCTTGATGCGGTCAGATGAGTTGTGGCATTCGCTAATGACACAACATGCATGTCAAGTAGAGTGCTGCAGGTGTTCAGCTGACACATCAAGCACAAACTGACCCAACAACCTTGGAGCTAGAAGAAAAACTTCAAACCCTCATCATGAAGATTTTGTGAGCAATGTTGCCTCTAATTTGACATGTGTGAGCAAACTCCTTGAGCATTGAGTGGAGCACATGTGACAACATCAGACGTGCACACCTGCAGCACACCTGACTAAATAACAAGTTACATCTTCTTATTGTTACAGCAGTCATTTCCATGAGATTATTTTCTAATATTGGCCCACTTCCAATGACAATAACAACCAATGAGCTGTGAACTAGTATTGTATGTCTGGGTGGGGTCCTGCTTTGGAAATAATGTGTACCCTTTCAGACATCACATTTAGTTCCCATTCAAACATTCTCATGTTGCACAATGAGGTGTAAGCATTGGATAACGTGTACATTCCTGTAACTTTCTGTCTGTAAAATATATCTTTTTACTGGCATTTCTTTCATATAATAAGATCATTTCACGAGTACCGTATTTTCCGCACTATAAGGCGCACCTAAAAACCACAAATTTTCTCAAAAGCTGACAGTGCGCCTTATAACCCGGTGCGCTTTATATATGGATAAATATTAAGATTCATTTTCATAAAGTTTCGGTCTCGCAACTTCGGTAAACAGCCGCCATCTTTTTTCCCGGTAGAACAGGAAGCGCTTCTTCTTCTACGCAAGCAACCGCCAAGGTAAGCACCCGCCCCCATAGAACAGGAAGCGCTTCTTCTTCTACTGTAAGCAACCACCCGCCCGCGTAGAAGAAGAAAAAGTGCGCGGATATCACCGTACGTTTCATTTCCTTTGTGTGTTTACATCTGTAAAGACCACAAAATGGCTCCTACTAAGCGACCGGGATCCGGTTCATGAAAAGACGCAATCTCTCCATCCGCACATGGATTACTATTTCACAGCAACTGATATTCCTGTGAACCGCACTGTGGATACAACGGGAGCACGTACGGTGAATATTCGCACCACAGGGAATGAGAAGTCATCCTTCACTGTGGTTCTAGCTTGCCATGCTAATGGCCAGAAACTTCCACCCATGGTGATATTCAAAAGGAAGACCTTGCCAAAAGATACCTTTCCAGCCGGCGTCATCATAAAAGCTAACTCGAAGGGATGGATGAAGAAAAGATGAGCGAGTGGTTAAGGTAAGTTTAAGTTTACGCCAAGAGGCCGGGTGGGTTTTTTCACGCAGCTCTGTCCATGTTGATATACGTATGTTTGTGATTGCACATTTGCGTACATTTTGGGAGTGAACAGAGTTGTTAGAACGCTGGTTTTTAATATATTATTAAAGTTTGACTGACCTATCTGACTGTTTTTTTGACATTCCTTTAGCGCAGTTAGATGCGGCTTACAACACGGGGCGGCTTATTGGTGGACAAAGTTTTGAAATATGCCGTTCATTGAAGGCGCAGCTTATAACCCAGGGCGCCTTATGGTGCGGAAAATACGGTATTATTTATAAATGGAGATTCTTAATAGTAGATTTAGCACACATTTGATTGGTAAATCACAGTGTAACTACCTGGAATGACACGCATGTGTTGGCGCAGGTGAGAAAGAGTGAGCGGGTGTTGTTGACAAAGTGGGGTTTGGTCTGGTTTGTATGGCAGAGAATGACCATTTTTGCTAGATATCAACTTTTTTAACCAATGTTTTTGGTCATGTGTTGATGGCCGACAATAAAGAAGTGATGGATGGAATTCATGTCCTCCTTAAAGCGTCTCGACAGACGTTACAATATCTGAACAGTGATGAGGAAAACTCTTTTGTCTGTTGTGGTTGTCAAGTTACATTGAATAATGTTATGTGCTGATTTTTTTATTTGATTTTGTGCCTGGCGTAGATTTGCTGTGCACACCTTAGAGGGAACGTTGCTTGAGGAAGTAGATGAAGTGTTGCCTTTGTACTACGGTATAGTAACACCAACATTTGGTGCTGACTGTAAATAAATATGAGGATCATCATTTGACTCACAAGTGAAAGTTCTCTTCCCAGACTGGGTTGAGGTTGCCATATATGGTTTTGGTTCTTTTCTTAGTCTTTCCCACTTGGACCGTGACATATGGATCACTGGAACCAGTTTTGTCTTTAGCCTGAAGTCCCTGGGCACACGCCACTGTGGAAAAAAGCGGCACAGAGCCCACATGTTGATGGGCTTGAAAAACAATAGAGGTCAATGATGATCTCACCGGTGATGCTGATCTTTGCAGACCACTTGGAGGTGCCGTCAAGGACGCTCTGCTTGATCTGTTTCATGTGGGTGGCATGTGTGGATTTGTCAAGGGCAAACACTTCCTGGATTTGCTCAAAGATCTCAGGCTTGTTTCTCTCTCGGATCTTCATGCGGTCCTTCAGGACCATGATGATGTTCTGGGTTCGATCTTCCGCTCCGTGCTTGGAACTTTTCTCCGCAGCCCCTTATGAGACCAATGACAATCATTTCAAATACATGAGCAAGGCTTGTTGCCACAAAGTGTGGAACAGTTCCTATGCCAGCGTGTACGCATGGGTCTTACTTTGTAGACAGTCGGCATTTAACAGATCCTGGCACTTATCGTGACACTTGACGCCACACTCTGAGCAGCGCATGCCTTGTCGAGCGATGCCCCACAGCAAGCCTTCACATTCATAGCAGTAGGTGGGTGTGGTGGCCGTCCACACTTCAAAATTGTGCGGAGTAGTGGAGGAGATTGGGTAGATAAGAGCTTGCAGAGTTTTCTTATAAACATGACTCTTCTGCAAAAACACACGGAGAGGAATGGGAAGGAGGCCATGAGCACCAAACAGCAAAATGGGAGGGAAAAAACCCACCAATTCTTCATTCCCAAGAGTGGTTGATGCCATGGCAGAGGTGATGCCAGCCTTCCGAGAGTTTTGTACCAGAGACTGATGAAAAAGAGAGGAGGTGAATTAGAGTGTGCTATTCAAAAGGTATATTTCATAGCTGGGGCACTTACCATTGCCTGATGGAATGAAGCAGTGATGAGATTAAGACAGAAAAAAAAGGATTAATCATTCCTGACACCAAGTTGGCGTGCAAATGCTCACACATGTAAGAACTGTAGAAAAGGCAACATTATAACATACTTGCCAACTTTGAGACCTCCGATTTCGGGAGGTGGGGGGTGGGGGGTGGGGGTGTGGTTAAGATATATATATATATATAAGAAATACTTGACTTTCAGTGAATTCTAGCAATATGTATATTTTATTACATATATATATATATATATATATATATATATAAATAAAATAAATACTTGAATTTCAGTGTTCATTTATTTACACATATACACACACATAACACTCATCTACTCATTGTTGAGTTAAGGGTTGAATTGTCCATCCTTGTTCTATTCTCTGTCACTATTTCAGAACACACACATTATACAAATATACATTATAAAATCAATAAGAAAACGGGAGCTCTAATTTGGGAGTCTGAATTAGGATCAGAAGTTCCTATATAAACATTGCGCACTCACGTCGCCTTTTTGTATTGATTACTGCAGCTGTGCACTGGATTCATTCACAAATACAAACTACAATTCACAAACACTTTAGAGTTAGGCTCCACCATCAGAATGTGTACTTAAACTTATAAAGATCACATGGATATTATTCAGTGAGTTGATTCACCAAAACTAACCTGTTATACAGGAGGAAAAAGCACAAAGGACGTTTCAATTGTTCACAGACTGGTCGCGCTCATCAGGATGACAAGACACTTCCGGTCTGCAGGTGATAGCATTCAATTGGGAAGAAACGCCCTACTGCCCCCTACTGACCAATGTGAATACTGATAAATGTGTAATGACAGCTCCAAAAACGAATTCAAACAACAAAATAAAATAAATAAATCAACACAAAAATGTGACACATTATGGGTGGGTCACATATGCATGTACAGTAGATGGCAGTATTGTCCTGTTTAAAAGTGTCACAACATTGCTGTTTACGGCAGACGAACTGCTTTACGGTAGGTAGACGAAAACTTGACTGCTGTTGTTGTGTGTTGTTACCGCGCTTGGAGGACGTTAATGAAACTGCCTAACAATAAACCCACATAAGAAACCAAGACTCGCCCTCGATCATTAGCTGTTTATATTAAGGGAAAGCGGACGTGTGAACAGGCTGTCAACACGTCACTCAGGTCCGCATGGAGCTGGAGGGGGCGTGGCCTCCAGCTCCGCCTGAATTTCGGGAGATTTTCGGGACAAAATTTGTCCCGGGGGGTTTTCGGGAGAGGCGCTGAATTTCGGGAGTCTCCCGGAAAATCCGGGAGGGTTGGCAAGTATGCATTATAATGTCATTTTCCATTTCTATGATTGTATAGTTGGTTACCACACATAAACACAACAAATAAATAAAGCCACATTTCAAAGGTCGTTTCTAATAAGCAGATTTACTATCTTTTATAGAAAAGTAAATGATAAATGTTAGATTTCCTCCAGAGGGACCTAAAGACGCGTGTGTGTGTGTGTGTGTGTGTGTGTGTGTGTGTGTGTGTGTGTGTGTGTGTGTGTGTGTGTGTGTGTGTGTGTGTGTGTGTGTGTGTGTGTGTGTGTGTGTGTGCGTGTGTGTGTGAATATCTCACCAGATCCCTGACAAGAGGAATGGCTTTTCTCTTGCGCAGGTCTGGCATGCTGTCAATACTGTAGAGTGCACCTCCCATGCTGAATACAAACGGGGAAAGCCATCATCATATTTTCACAAGTGCAATCAGAAAGTAGAGACATTGTAAAAATAAACCTATGAATAAATAAAACCAAAGCCAAATTCTAATGATTCATGCAGGCAGGCTGAAGAAGATCAGGCCTGTCTCATCTGCTAATGACTCGTCAGCTCTTATTTGTTTGACTTTTAAATGCCATAAACTCAGTACAAGAACTCCTGAGGTTCCATGTATACTTCAAGCACATTTGACAATCACAACATTTCAATCACATTGATGCTTTTCTCCTTCAAGCTCTTTGCCATCAGACACTCACCCTCCTTTACCGAACCACAGCGAGCTGGAGGTTTCTCCTCGCGCCTGACAAGAGAGATTCCTTTTAGAACAAACTTTGACCATCCAATTTGCATTCACATCAGGCTAAAAAAACGATACTCTTTTTCTGTTATTTTGTCTAATTATGAATGCTTACCCTAGCAAAACATTTGGCCGTAGGTACAAAACAATGAGTCATAATAACAATGTGAAAGTTAGTAATGGACTTAAGTAGCTAAAGCCACCATCAGCTTGCACTTACCCGGCAGCACGCTCCAATGACGGGCGACAAAAGTGCATGCGAGCGCCACTATGGTAATGACATGAAACTGCAACGAAAACAAAGTGGGCAGGCACCAAAAAAAAGCAAAGGCAAAGAAAGTGTAGAAAAGAAATGTGTTACAGACAACAACATATTCTCAGTGCAACTGAATGAAAGAACAGCAACCAAATATGTAAATAATGCAAGCACAAAGCAAACTTAATGTGTCCAGTTCAATAAAGCAGTGTTGCATCATCAATTCTAAGTGGACTGTCTGTCAAGTCACTGATTGTCATCAAATAGTGAAAGGCTGAGCATAAATAAGTCATAGACTTCACTTACATATTTCAAAGACTTGGTAGACAGCTTTACAGGACATATTTTGAAGATGGGGATAAACGGGAGCTTACCTCTCGAAGCTGATCTAAGACTTTGTTGTAGAGTCTTAGCCAGTTCTCTTTGGCACGAACTGCGGGATCCACCGGTTCTTTAGGCTCCTCCACAAGTGGAGGACTAAAACAGAGCACATTTTTGGATTTGAACTTGTATGTACTGGTGATGAATTATCAATTACCTCTCAGGTGGAATCTCTTTTTCCTCTGGGGTTGGTGGTCTGCTTGTTTCAACATACTCCTTCTCATCCATGCTTAAATTCTCTTCCGGGGGCACAGGGGACACCAGAGGGTCCTCCTGCATAGTCTCCTCCTCCTCCAACCAAGGCTTTTCTTCCATTTGGAGACCCTGGTCCACAGGTGTGGCTGACTGTGCAGTGGCAGGACCATTAGGAAGAGAAGAAGTGTGCTGGGAAGAAGGAGCCATGGCAGTGGCGGGAGGTTGACTTGTGGCAGGGTGGGAAGGTGGTAGATTGGTGGACTGCTGTTGTTCAACAGCAGCTGAAGTTGGGGGATGAGACTGCTGGGCGGTGGGAACAGAGGACAGGAACGTGGAGGCCAAACCTGTTACTGCAGCTGTTAGAGGTTTGGCCATTGAGAAAAATGAAGTGGCAGATGGCGCTTGCTGCGCTTGTGTTTGGGGCTGTTTAGGTGCTGGAGAACTTGGCTGAGCAGAAGGGGGCTGTGCTGTTGGACCACCACCAACACCACCAGGAGCAGCACTGGGACTTGAAGGCTGCGCTTGGTGTAACGATGGTTGTTTCTCCAGAGGAGGTCTGGAGTTTGGTACTTCAAGAGTTGCTGGGGCAGTAGATGTTGGAGTGGGGGTGAATGGAGGCTCTATATCCTCACTGAGGTTTCCATCCAAATTGTACAAATCTTCATCCTCATATATCAAGTCTTCATCCTCATAAAGGCCCTCCTCTTCTACCTCGTACAGTCCTCCGTCTTCTTCTTCATACAGAGCGGCCTCCTCCCCGCCATCTTTGCTGTAGCCACCTTCATCACTGTACGCCGCCTGGGTCTCATCAAGGTCCCAGTCTGGGGATTCTTTGCTGTAGCAGACCGAAGAGTGGCAGGAGTGGTACGAGTCATTCTCGTCATAAGGGTCCCTCTCTGCATACTCTCCGTTGTAGTCTTCCTCACTCAGCTGACTGCTGCATCGACTCAACTCTGCAGATGATGCATAGCTTCCTGTGGGGCTGCCAGACAGGAATGGAGAGAAAATAATTGCACGAGGCAGGAAATAGATCGAAACAGAAACTTCAAATCCTGAAGAAAGTTGGCAGAAGAAAAAGAAGATGTGTCAGGAAACACAACAAAGAATGCTGAAAGGTGAAAGGAGGAGTAGTAATAAAGAAGAATGTTGTCCAACACAAGCAGCTCGTCTTTTGTGCAGTATTGACCGCTGGATTGCATTTGGAATTATTCATAAAGACCGAGGTGGAAGTTTCACTCCCAGTCTGTGCAAGATATGTCAATAAGTGCTGAGAAATGTAACAACAACAATGAGAGGCAAATCACATTTAGTCTGCCAGGCCCACTGAGGGCTTGCAAAGGCAGAAATTCATTGACTATTTTCAGTAGAATACCAACAAGAACTCTGGCTGTTATTTCAAATATGGAATTTGTCTTTTATTAGTTTGTCCATCACTCTTTTTTCTTTTTTTTGCAAATATATTTTATTGAACTTTACAGTTAAAATTACATTTGCCAGTCATACTTTACTCACGCAGACCCTTCATACATGCACTCTCACATGCACACTTGAGGAGAGAGGTGCACTTAGGCTTTAACTACTCAAGGTTTACAGTACACACATTATTAGAAAAAGTACCCAGATATTGTATATAGCCATCCATCCTGTACTGGCTCAGGATCAGCAGATGGATGAATATTCCTGGGCATCAAGGATCCTCAGGAAGTGATCACTAGATCACCTCCCGGTGACCTCTCCACCATTCATACTTTAAAAAAAAAAGAAAGAAAAAAAGATGCAAAGAAATACAAACAAAAAGTCACCAAAAAAAGCAAGTCAACCGTGACAAAACCATATCAAAAGTGACACTCTTTTTTCTGGTGCAGATTTGTTGTAACAATCACAACACTATATAATGATAACGCTATTTAAAGATAATAAATGTCCCTTTTACTAACTTGAACTGAAATTCTTATCCATCTATCTTTCCTATTTTAAATGTGTACTTTTGGGAGAACTCCATCTTCAGGTTAATCTGAATAAATACAATATTTTCTCTGATCATTTCACATCAATACGGACAAAAAGGTACAAAACATGAAGGACAATCAGAGGGCCAGAATGAATTGGAAGTATTGTACATGAATTAGTTCACTTTGGAAAAGAAAAGAAGTGTAATAAATAGAGCAGAAGCCATTGTTCACAAGGTGCAGTGTGCTTCATGACAACAATGATAAAGTACAACACCAGATTTTCTATGAAATGGACTGTTAGCATCTGTGCTAAAGCTAAATGGTTCACTTTTGCAGTGTTGTTGCGGCTGTCAGAATGTAGCAAAGAGATAAAAACATCTACAGCACCACTAAGTTGTAAGGCAGAGTGATTGTCTAAAAAGAAAGGCAAGCCTCAAATAGAATTTGGATGTGAATAATGTGTATACCATTACTAGTATTATTGATACATTTTCACCTGTTTTTGCTGACTTTTTGAAAACATATTTCTACTAAACAAGTTTTTATTTAGCCTGACAAGATGACATTGGCAATTCTTCCCTGCTTTGCTCCAACCTTAAAGTGAGTGTGAACACTAAACAGACAACCTTTATAGCTTTTAATGTCACTTGCTGTGTACACTTGGAGAAAAGATTAGGCATGAAAAGCTGACCTAAAATTATTGGACTAAATATTAGAAGATAATTAATTTTTTACTGCTGAGTACACTACTAGCACAGAGAAATGAGCCTGTGTATGTAATAGTATGATGTCACTAGTAAGCATCTCACACTGGTCTCCTTTGGCGCCACTTAACCCACATAACACTCCTTTAAGTTGACCCTTGTGTACCTACCTTGTATGCCTACCTTCTATGCCTACCTTGTATACCTACCTTGTCTGCCTACCGCCTGAGTGCAGCTGAGATAGGCTCCAGCAACCCCTGCTACCCCGAAAGGGACAAGCGGTAGAAATGGATGGATGGAAGTTGACCCTTGTATAGTGTCTGTGGCGTTTCAGCATCTTTTGACACGGATTTATCCCGGATTGTTGACATTTACATAATCATTCCATTCACTTTCACCGCTGTGTTTACAAATGTTTCCCTTCTCCATGGCTGCACATCCGGGTCCAAAACACTTTACACCTTTCCATCCATTGGAGCCACAAATGGTTGAACTTGCACTAACTCATCTCTCGCATGGAATTCAGCTTTGCTGTGGGCTTATGTTGACTTTTCTCTGCTGTAACAACACACACACACTTGTGGTGCTCCATACATTCTGACCGCTTCTGTTTGGTCCTTACGTCATAGCGTCCTCAAAAATGGAAACATTTAAAGCAGAACTGAGGTTTATGCATGTTTTATATGCATAACCCCAACCCTAACTGTCAGAATAATTGTATCTAAGTTATCACAAAACTTTGTGTTTCAATGAGTTCCCGGCGAGCAGACAAAAGCTGTCTTTGATCTTACCAATCAAAAGGCTTGTAAAACTCCACTGTGTAGGATGGGAAGCGACATGAAGGTGTCGGTTTCTTTGATCTATTGTAATCCACAGGAAGATTTTATCTTGACCTGAGATCTACAAAGTGGAGAGGAAGCAGGACCTAACCCCCCGCCAGGCACCTTTTCTTTGAACTGTTTTGTAACCAAAGACGACGGCTGTTTACGACCCCCCTTCCTTTAGAAACAGCTGTTGCCATGTAATCAGGGAAAGTCCAAATAAAAGAGGAGGCGTGCGACCTTTCGTCAGAGCGTGGTGGGAGACTGTACAAAGAGTATAGCCCAGACGTTTCTCCTCAATGAGCTAAATTGAATTCTGTCTCTGTTTAATTCCTTGCTTCTTGTCTGTTTAATAGATGTCATCAGTGTTTGGACCTGACACTAACTCACTGATAAATACGATTTTGAAAGGTCTTAAAAACTTTTAAGAACTTTTATGAGATTATAGGAGAATGTTAGACATTGTAAGGCCTTTAATTGAAATAGTTGGATTGAAGACTTGTACACCAAGACGAGCACATACCTGACAGTCCGCTGATGGTTGTAGTCAAGGTCATGGCTGTCGGCGGAGCGTGGGTAAGAGACGCTCCTGGAGTTGCGGTGCTGGTGGCTGATGGGATACTGGTGGACGGAGGCATTGGGCTGTGATGTGCTGTAGTATGGAGGAGGGATGCTGTTACTGGTTTCACTGCGATAGTCGCTGTCTCTGTCATCCACAGCACTGTCTGGGTCCTCATCTGCACAATGGGAGGACGTCACTGGAATCAAACTTCAACACACTTTGCACAGTTCAGTCACCTTAGCTGAAAATGAAAACTTTCCATTGAATCTGTTCCTGCCTGCAGTGGAGCATTTCCATTAGACACTCGGGGAAGTGATGAGAAACTTCAATGGTGCGGATTTGGTTGAAAGTGGGACAAGTATCTGTTAATCAGCCCTCATTGTTAATCAAACTGCCAAGATGGCAGCCAATGCAGCTCTTTTCAGGTCCTGTGTTAACACTGTTAGAAGAGGAAGGGCCTGATCTACTAAAGCTTTACGTGTATTAAAACAAAGCTGATCTATGAAGCGTGTGTGCGTCTCTTAAGATGTTCATTGCACCGGTCGCCCAGGGGGGTCCCCATATCTGTGGTCCCCTCCAAGGTTTCTCATTGTCATCCCATTGGGTTGAGTTTTTTCTTGCCCTGATGTGGGATCTGAGCCCAGGATGTCGTTGTGGCTGGTGCAGCCCTTTGAGACACTCCTGATTTAGGGCTATATAAGTCAACTTTGATCATACTTGCCAACCTTGAGACCTCCGATTTTGGGAGGTGGGGGGCGGGGCCGGGGGTGGGGCAAAGGGCGTGGTTGGGGGCGTGGTTAAGAGATATATATATATATATATATATATATATATATATATATAAGAAATACTTGACTTTCAGTGAATTCTAGCTATATATATATATATATATATATATATATATATATATATATATATAAATAAAATAAATACTTGAATTTCAGTGTTCATTTATTTACACATATACACACACATAACACTCATCTACTCATTGTTGAGTTAAGGGTTGAATTGTCCCTCCTTGTTCTATTCTCTGTCACTATTTCAGAACACACACATTATACAAATATACATTATAAAATCAATAAGAAAACGGGAGCTCTAATTTGGGAGTCTGAATTAGGATCAGAAGTTCCTATATAAACATTGCACTCACGTCGCCTTTTTGTATTGATTACTGCAGCTGTGCACTGGATTCATTCACAAATACAAACTACAACTCACAAACACTTTAGAGTTAGGCTCCACCATCAGAATGTGTACTTAAACTTATAAAGATCACATGGATATTATTCAGTGAGTTAAACTAACCTGTTATACAGGAGGAAAAAGCACACAGGACGTTTCAATTGTTCACAGACTGGTCGCGCTCATCAGAATGACAAGACACTTCCGGTCTGCAGGTGATAGCATTCAATTGGGAAGAAACGCCCTCCTGCCCCCTACTGACCAATGTGAATACTGATAAATGTGGAACGACAGCTCCAAAAACGAATTCAAACCACGAAATAAAATAAATAAATCAACACAAAAATGTGACACATTATGGGTGGGTCACATATGCATGTACAGTAGATGGCAGTATTGTCCTGTTTAAAAGTGTCACAACATTGCTGTTTACGGCAGACGAACTGCTTTACGGTAGACGAAAACTTGACTGCTGTTGTTGTGCCTAACAATAAATCCACATAAGAAACCAAGAACTCGCCCTCGATCATTAGCCGTTTATATTGTGGGAAAGCGGACGTGTGAACAGGCTGTCAACACGTCACTCAGGTCCGCATGGAGCTGGAGGGGGCGTGGCCTCCAGCTCCGCCTGAATTTCGGGAGATTTTCGGGAGAAAATTTGTCCCGGGAGGTTTTCGGGAGAGGCGCTGAATTTCGGGAGTCTCCCGGAAAATCCGGGAGGGTTGGCAAGTATGACTTTGATTGACTGATTGATTGATTTCTGCTGGCGACTGAGTATTTCCATTGCACACGAGTGACATAGCAAACCCAAAGATGACCAAAACATCACATTCAGCTCGGGTCGCGTTTAGACTGAAGTCACATTTGAAAAGATCAGATCCCAATCAGATTCAGGACTACCTCCTGATGTGGTCTGAATCTGATGCTAAAAGATCAGATTTGAAGCACTTTGGAGCGTTTGGACTGGCAAAAAAAATCAGATCTGATTTGGTGTGCAGTGTAAACGGGACCAAAGTTATAGTTTGCACACGCTGTTTAGCGACTGGTATTTGGATCTTAGTAGGTCAGGGCCCCTAAAGGTTTTTTTTCCAAGAATGTACACTCATGTTTCTTATCAGATATTCATCCATCCATCAGATGTTCATCCATCACTGCTCCTTCCCATGTTCCCTCCTGAGTGCACACACAGGAAGTGGTGAAGCAGCAGTGCAATGGAAATCTGCTTGCTTCTTTTCTTGCTGATCTGCTCCTTGAAACGAGCGACACGTGCTCTCATGTTGAGACTGTGTGTGTGTGTGTGTGTGTGTGTGTGTGTGTGTGTGTGTGTGTGTGTGTGTGTGTGTGTGTGTGTGTGTGTGTGTGCTCAATATACTGCATTCACACTCACTTTGTTGCTCTCCCCATAAACTCCAATTACCTGCAATGAAGCAGAATTGTGTAAGAATCATCAATGAAGTAGTTTCCTATGAATAGAGAAGCAAGCAAGGTCTTTCCAGCACCCTCAGACAGTTGATCCAGCTATTGATCCGTCCTAGTGTGGTGACTGTTTGCACATGTGTGGTCATGCACTTCAAGCAATCTGTCCAAGGAATGGTCACTTACAGCATTGAGTGGCTGGAAGGCGAAGTGGACGTTCCTGCTCCTCCTGGTAGGAGTACTGGAGACAAAAGACACGTTTATTGTGTTGGCCTGTTCTGAGAAGGCCGACTAAGTAAGAGCTTACATCTTGGTCCCTCATGGCATTAAGTTGCTCCAATTTTTTGGCCCAGTATCTGGCCTCATCCTCTGGGATGTCTGAAAGGCAAAGGCACACATGAAGTTCACCTGTATTCTATATCGCTTTTACAATCAAACTTTTGTTTTAAAGCGGAACCTCCAAAAATCAAAAGTCCACAATTTGAAGTACAGCCAAAATGTCAACTAAATAGGCTCACACTGCACCTATGCTGACTTTCATCTGCACTTCCATAATAGTTTGGTGGAAATGTTGTCTCCACAGTCCCATTTGTAACCCCCTTTTTGTGTCTGCTTCTTGTGTGGTGGCGTTCCCTTATCATACACTGTTTGATACATTTATGGAAGACATTTTCAGAAAGGGTTCAAAATAAATAAACATGAGGTCGACACAGAGCTGCATGGTGTTATTGTGCACATGACAATAACACTTCATGCTACTACCTTATTTTCTACTTCCTCAAACCAAGTTGGTCTGGCTCTTTAGCAGCTAATCCAATGTCAAAGTGGCCCATCTTGACAAAAACAAAAAAGACAGAGTGCCTAAACGTGTATATATTTTGTTAATATTAGCAAACGGTCGTGGTACCTTTTAATTGTTTACTTGTCTTATGGACGTCCTATGTAAACATCAACCTGCTCAAAAACTACAGCTGGAAGTTAGCTATAATCTTGAATATTTTCATGTTTATTAATATGCATTTTCCCTATTTTAAATAAATAAACTTTACACAGTTTTTTGAGGCCTTAAACATGCACAAAAAGTCCCAAATATTGTGCAGTACGGAGAGAAATGTAATATTTTTGGGGTCTCAAAAATTAAATTTCAAAATGGGCTCTCTAGCGCCACCTTTAAAATGAGAGAAAACATTGTCCCCTCCTGTCAGTGACACGAAACTGGCATGAGAAGTCTACCATGACGGCACACACATAAAAGTCTCAAGAACCCATACCTGAAAACGAGCAGGTTTCCGTCGGCCATTTCCCGTTGCAAAAAAAGGGTGGTACTTTAGAGGCCTACTGAAAGCCACTACTAGCGACCACGCAGTCTGATAGTTTATAGATCAATGATGAAATCTTAACATTGCAACACATGCCAATACGGCCGGGTTAGCTTACTAAAGTGCAATTTTAAATTTTGCTCGAAATATCCTGCTGAAAACGTCTCAGTATGATGACGTCAGCGCGTGACGTCACGGATTGTAGAGGACATTTTGGGACAGCATGGTGGCCAGCTATTAAGTCGTCTGTTTTCATCGCAAAATTCCACAGTATTCTGGACATCTGTGTTGGTGAATCTTTTGCAATTTGCTCAATGAACAATGGAGATAACAAAGAAGAAAGCTGTAGGTGGGAAGCGGTGTATTGCGGCAGGTGTTGTGCTGGATAACGCACCCCCGCCGTAGAACGCACCCCCTGACTGGTGTGCCGGATAACACAGCCAGTGTTTCATTGTTTACATTCCCGGAAGAGGACAAGTCAAGCTTTACCATTGGCCTGTGGAGAACTGGGACAACAGAGACTCTTACCAGGAGGACTTTGAGTTGGATACGCAGACACGGTACCGTGAGTACGCTTCCAAACATTTGATCGCTTGCCCGTACGTGCGTGCCGCTATGTGCATGTCACGTACGTAACTTTGGGGACTTTGGGGAAATATATGTGCTGTATGAACTTTGGGGAGGTGAACGGTACTTTGGGCTGTGGGATTGAGTGTGTTGTGCAGGTGTTTGAGTTGTATTGGCGGGTTATATGGACGGGAGGGGGGGAGGTGTTTGTTATGCGGGATTAATTTGTGGCATATTAAATATAAGCCTGGTTGTGTTGTGGCTAATAGAGTATATTGTGTTTATTTACTGTTTTAGTCATTCCCAGCTGAATATCAGGTCTCACAGCATCTTCCCTATCTGAATGGCTCCCACTGTCCTCTAGTCCTTCACTCTCACTTTCCTCATCCACCAATCTTTCATCCTGGCTCAAATTAATGGGGAATCGTCGCTTTCTCGGTCCGAATGGCTCTCGCTGCTGGTGGCCATGATTGTAAACAATGTGCAGATGTGAGGAGCTCCACAACCTGTGACGTCACGCTACTCGTCTGCTACTTCCGCTACAGGCAAGGCTTTTTTATCAGCGACCAAAAGTTGCGAACTTTATCGTCCATGTTCTCTACTAAATCCTTTCAGCAAAAATATGGCAATATCGCGAAATGATCAAGTATGACACATAGAATGGACCTGCTATCCCCGTTTAAATAAGAAAATGGCATTTCAGTAGGCCTTTAACAAACTTCTCATAGGGACTTGGACTAAGTGAGTCTTGGTTAAAATGACAGAGGTAATGATAAATAGGGAACACATTTTGTCTACGCCATAAGATGTGGCACCAAACTTGGCCATTTTACAGCAAACATTAAAAAGTCAGATCTTGATGACGATGATGACACCCTGAAGTGCCTGTTCATACCTAGTTGTAGTGGGCGGAGCCTGGCGGTTAAAACTGCCTCATGCCATCTCCAATCTTATGTCATTTCTGCACTTTCGGTGATCAGAGACAAATACTAAACTGATGGCTGATGATAAATTGCAAACAATGTTTTGCTTATGTGGGCGTGGCATAGCCCCAAACTTTGATCTAAAGGCTTGGCAAAAAACACAAAACTTTACTTTCACCACTTCAGATTCTTTGATTTTATTTTGTTTTCATTGATTTGACTTGACTTTACTTGGGCCTGAGCAGCGAAGCGAGCCCCGCAAGGACGATGCAGAGCACCGCCAGGGCCCCATTGAAATTCCTCTTTTTTCTTCTATACGTTAGCACGCGGGCAGCACGGTGGTAGAGGGGTTAGTGCGTCTGCCTCACAATACGAGAGTTCTGGGTTCGATCCTGCGCTCGGGATCTTTCTGTGTGGAGTTTGCATGTTCTCCCCGTCACTGCGTGGGTTCTACTCCGGCTTCCTCCCACCTCCAAAGACATGCACCTGGGGATAGGCTCCTCCCACCTCCAAAGACATGCACCTGGGGATAGGCCCCTCCCACCTCCAAAGACATGCACCTGGGGATAGGCTCCTCCCACTTCCAAAGACATGCACCTGGGGATAGGTTGATTGGCAACACTAACTAAATGGTCCCTAGTGTGTGAATGTTGTCTATCTGTGTTGGCCCTGTGATGAGGTGGTGACTTGTTCAGGGTGTACCCCGCCTTCCGCCCAATTGTAGCTGAGATACACTCCAGCACCCCCCCCCGACCTTGAAGGGAATAAGCGGGAGAAAATGGATGGATGGACGTTAGGATGCCTTTTTGAGGCCCTAAACATTTACAAAAAGTCCCCATATTGTGCGGTATGGTGAAAAATTTAATATTTGTAGGGTCTCAAAAATGACATTTCAAAATTGTCTCTCTAGCGCCACCTTTAAGATGAGAAAAAAATCAGCCCCTCCCACCAGTGTCACCTATCGACACGAAACAGTCAGGAGACATCTACCATGACGGCACGCACATAAAAGTCTCAAGGACTCATACCTGAAAACTAACAGGAAGTCAGCCATTATTTATTTATTATCGCCCCCTTGTGGTGGAAAACATAAGTTTTAATCCTTATGAAGTTTTTGAGGGTGTTGGGCGGGAGGCGACTTCATGACTACTGCGGCGCTTTTATCGCCCCCGAGTGGTGAAAAACTATAACGGTGTAAACTTCCTTAAACATGCTCTGATCTTCCTGAAATGTTCCATGCTGGGTCGGAGTATTTATTGGGTGCGATGCAACTGCAATACTGCCAACATTGCCCCCTTGTGGTAAAAACCTTCAAACGTCGTAACAACTTCTTGATAGTGGGCTGCTGAAAACTTGCACTAAATAACAAGGATCAACTTAACCCCCAAAGGAGTGGTATGTGGGTCAAGCTAATCAATATGAGATGTTTACGATTGAAATCACGTGACTTCCTCCTTGAAGTGAAAAGCAGTGGTGGTCAGCCAAGCTAAGATGGCTGATGTGCAGCAAGCAGCACGCAAACTAAAAGAGGCTTAAATCTTCCTGCAAAAAGAAGATACCAGCAAATAATCAAACTAGCAAAGAAATAGATCCCTATACTTGTATCCAAATAAGGATATAAGGATTACAGGTAAAAGCCAGTAAATTAGAATATTTTGAAAAACTTGATTTATTTCAGTAATTGCATTCAAAAGGTGTAACTTGTACATTATATTTATTCATTGCGCACAGACTGATGCATTCAAATGTTTATTTCATTTAATTTTGATGATTTGAAGTGGCAACAAATGAAAATCCAAAATTCCGTGTGTCACAAAATTAGAATATTGTGTAAGGCTAATACAAAAAAGAGATTTTTAGAAATGTTGGCCAACTGAAAAGTATGAAAATGAAAAATATGAGCATGTACAATACTCAATACTTGGTTGGAGCTCCTTTTGCCTCAATTACTGCGTTAATGCGGCGTGGCATGGAGTCGATGAGTTTCTGGCACTGCTCAGGTGTTATGAGAGCCCAGGTTGCTCTGATAGTGGCCTTCAACTCTTCTGCGTTTTTGGGTCTGGCATTCTGCATCTTCCTTTTCACAATACCCCACAGATTTTCTATGGGGCTAAGGTCAGGGGAGTTGGCGGGCCAATTTAGAACAGAAATACCATGGTCCGTAAACCAGGCACGGGTAGATTTTGCGCTGTGTGCAGGGGCCAAGTCCTGTTGGAACTTGAAATCTCCATCTCCATAGAGCAGGTCAGCAGCAGGAAGCATGAAGTGCTCTAAAACTTGCTGGTAGACGGCTGCGTTGACCCTGGATCTCAGGAAACAGAGTGGACCGACACCAGCAGATGACATGGCACCCCAAACCATCACTGATGGTGGAAACTTTACACTAGACTTCAGGCAACGTGGATCCTGTGCCTCTCCTGTCTTCCTCCAGACTCTGGGACCTCGATTTCCAAAGGAAATGCAAAATTTGCATGGTTGGGTGATGGTTTGGGGTGCCATGTCATCTGCTGGTGTCGGTCCACTCTGTTTCCTGAGATCCAGGGTCAACGCAGCCGTCTACCAGCAAGTTTTAGAGCACTTCATGCTTCCTGCTGCTGACCTGCTCTATGGAGATGGAGATTTCAAGTTCCAACAGGACTTGGCGCCTGCACACAGCGCAAAATCTACCCGTGCCTGGTTTACGGACCATGGTATTTCTGTTCTAAATTGGCCCGCCAACTCCCCTGACCTTAGCCCCATAGAAAATCTGTGGGGTATTGTGAAAAGGAAGATGCAGAATGCCAGACCCAAAAACGCAGAAGAGTTGAAGGCCACTATCAGAGCAACCTGGGCTCTCATAACACCTGAGCAGTGCCAGAAACTCATCGACTCCATGCCACGCCGCATTAACGCAGTAATTGAGGCAAAAGGAGCTCCAACCAACTATTGAGTATTGTACATGCTCATATTTTTCATTTTCATACTTTTCAGTTGGCCAACATTTCTAAAAATCCCTTTTTTGTATTAGCCTTAAGTAATATTCTAATTTTGTGACACACGGAATTTTGGATTTTCATTTCTTGCCACTTCAAATCATCAAAATTAAATGAAATAAACATTTGAATGCATCAGTCTGTGTGCAATGAATAAATATAATGTACAAGTTACACCTTTTGAATGCAATTACTGAAATAAATCAAGTTTTTCAAAATATTCTAATTTACTGGCTTTTACCTGTATATGCTGGAACTATCTTGTGGTCTACACATGGAGGTGTACAACTTTGATCTGATAGTTCACCACAAAACACCAGATCATTATAACTCACTGAAAAATCCAATATATAATAATACATCCATATTGATCAGCAACATTAATTCAGTACCACAATACATAGAAAAAACCTACAAAACAAAAAATGTATAAAATCAAATAAATTCTGCTTCCAAAATGAGGAAGAGGAGGGTTATAGTTAGGAACCTCGTCCCTGAAGGTCCACCCATGTCATGCCAACAGCCATTTTGGAAGTAGTATTATGACTTTAAACTGTTAATGACAATCTATATTTGCCTATTAAATAATAGTGACTGCAAGTGTTTTTAAAGTGTTAGCCTGTTTGCTCACTTTCAGATATGAATGATTTCCCGCCTGAATGGTAGAGGTGAGTAACTATCATGTATCTTTAACCTCCATGTAACAAATCATCTTCCTAGCCATTTAATACTGTCATTTGGAGGACAGATCTACAAATTGGATGATGTTGACTCAAACAATTGAATGAATCTTTTGTGCCGGGGACATCACTATTCTGCAAAGCATTATGTATCCTTGTCTCTTGGCACTTGGTGGAGGCCTCCCTCCCTGCTTGCTTCTATACTTTGTCTCCTCTTCACTTTTTCAGAGCTGTCCCCCACAATCTAAACATCTAAACATGGAATAAGCTGGACTCTCGACTCAATTGACATAATCTTCTGGATGAGGAAAAGAGGTTCGGCTGCCCTGCGGGGTACATGAGACTCCTGGGAGAAATGGAGAATCATGTGCCTCTCAGGGCTTTCTGTCGAGGACGTGGAAGACATCAATCTATTTGGAACTGTGATCGCAGGGCATGTGCTGATTGGGCTAGGCAATGCTCTGGTGTATCGTCACATTTGGAAGACAATGGCAGCCACTCAAGTAGGCCAAAGGGTCGAGCTGTGGGAACACAGACTATGGCAATTTCACAACTGAATCATACGTTGGATCGCATCACTGAAATGCGTAAATTGGGCAATTTGACTGCCAGCATGGAGGATTAGATCAGACAAGCCATTGAAATGTCTGCTCGCTTGGAAACATCAATCCTTATCTACAATTCCACTCCCTCAAATCGCTTTGACGCAGCTCACAGCAGAAGAAGGCTGTCGAGCTCAGGATGTCACTACCATTGGAACTTATGCTTTCAACTTTGATTTATTCGCAACACTGCATTATGGCTTCATGGCAGCCATCTTTGTGTTCCTCTGCAATCTGGGTATGACTTTAAAACGATACCATTAATTGAAGTAGCCCTGTTCATAGCAGTCTTTAAATACTGCCTTTGACCATCCAACATACTGTTTGGACTAAAGGAGCCAGTATAACTAGCTAGGAAAATACACTACAATAAATTCAACAACCAGTGCTTCATTAGTTTTCAATCAAAAAAGAGTCATTAACTTCAGTGGGCGGGGCTAACACAACTCTAGTCCACCTTTATTGCTATTGTACTGAGAGGCTAGGGAGGAAGTAGTCATGCACAGACAACATAAGCACAAAGACAAAACATGAAAATGGCCATAAAAACCAATCCTATAACAAATGCTATGAAGAAATAAATACTGAAAGTGTGATGAGTATAAAAACTGGAAGGTAATGCAATAAATATATCATAAGGTGCAATGGATGGACATACAAAGTAAAAAGAAGTGTACAATAAAAAGTGCAAGAGTTCAGGATGTTTGTGTTATTGTTTGGGGGGTGTCTAGATGTAGGGGGGTGGAGTTATGTCAGTCTATTGGTGTGAGTGTGTGTGTGTGTGTGTGTGTGTGTGTGTGTGTGTGTGTGTGTGTGTGTGTGTGTGTGTGGTCCGAGTGGAAGTGCTGGGTAACCATTAAGGTCTGACTTTGATGTCTGCGTGTGATACATACAATTAGTGCATGGAATGCTGACACACATTTGAATAAAAACTATTTAATAAATCATTACATCAAAAATGTATGAAATCGTAAAATATTTATCATGATATTGAATGAAATAAGATGGAATAGTATACTGAGTAGAGATTTAAATGCCAGAAATTCCACATTTGTCCTGTTAGATAAACATTAGGAATGTCAGGTGTCTGTGCTCTTTAATCCCACATAGTATATAACATGCTTGTTACCCACATGTGTAATATTAACACTAATGTTGCCCAATATGTCATATTTCTAGGTTAGTGAAATATATCAACTGTGTAGAACAGCTAGAAAACAAAACCATGTTTAGAAGAAAATCCAGTTAATGATATATCTTAACATATCCTATAACACTATCCTGTTGTATATCACATTTCAAAACAAATTACACATTACACAGTTTACACGTTTTAAATGATAAAATCTTAGGCTTTTTAAAGCGATAAAAAAGGATACTTTGAATCGTGGCAATGTTTAATACCCAGATAGCAGAAGGAGAACAAAGATGGGTGTCATAATCCAACCTTAACTTAGAATGGTAGGCTGAGTAGCTATATGGTATGATGCTATCAGCACTCGTGTTAATTACCAATCTGTAACTTAGAATGGTAGGCTGAAGAGCTATAAAGGTATGATGCTATCAGCACTTGTGTTAATTACCAATCTGTAACTTAGAATGGTAGGCTGAAGAGCTATAAAAGGTATGATGCCATCAGCACTCGTGTTAATTACCAATCTGTAACTTAGAATGGTAGGCTGAGTAGCTATATGGTATGATGCAATGGCTGTTTATATCCATGTGACAGAAATTCAACATTTGTCATATTATTGGAAATGTGAGGTCTCTATCCTTTTTAGTATGACATATAATCACATGCTTGTTACATAAGACATTACATGCAATAATGCTAACATTAGTGTTACATAATATAACACATTTCAATCTTGATATAAATACATAAACTGTGTCCAACAATTACAAAACAAAGCATGTTTTTGTTTTTTTAAGTTGAGTGCTTAATTCCTAACATTCTATAATACTATCCCATTGTCTACAGAACTTCAAAATGAAATTTGATGCAAAAAATTTACACAACTAAAAAAAAAATATTTTAAAACTATCTTCAAGGCTACTTTGAATCACGGTACCATTAAATACCCGTTAAATAGCAGGAGGAGGACAAAGATGGCAGCTGTAATTAAACTGTAACTTAGAACGGTAGGCTGAAGAGCTATATGGTATGATGCCATCAGCACTCGTGTTAATTACCAATCTGTAACTTAGAATGGTTGGCTGAAGAGCTATAAAAGGTATGATGCCATCAGCGCTTGTGTAAATTACCAATCTGTAACTTAGAATGGTAGGCTGAAGAGCTATAAAGGTATGATGCCATCAGCACTTGTGTTAATTACCAATCTGTAACTTAGAATGGTTGGCTGAAGAGCTATAAAGGTATGATGCCACCAGCGCTTGTGTTAATTACCAATTCGTAACTTAGAATGGTAGGCTGAAGAGCTATAAAGGTATGATGCCATCAGCACTCGTGTTAATTACCAATCTGTAACTTAGAATGGTTGGCTGAAGAGCTATAAAGGTATGATGCCATCAGCGCTTGTGTTAATTACCAATCTGTAACTTAGAATGGTTGGCTGAAGAGCTATAAAGGTATGATGCCATTAGCACTCGTGTTAATTACCAATCTGTAACTTAGAATGGTTGGCTGAAGAGCTATAAAGGTATGATGCCATCAGCGCTTGTGTAAATTACCAATCTGTAACTTAGAATGGTAGGCTGAAGAGCTATAAAGGTATGATGCCACCAGCGCTTGTGTTAATTACCAATCCGTAACTTAGAATGGTAGACTGAAGAGCTATAAAGGTATGATGCCATCAGCACTTGTGTTAATTACCAATCTGTAACTTAACTATTAACTATTTTTGATGCTTTTACTAAGATGGCCGCCATAACCAAACCGTAATTTAGAATGGTAGTCTGAACAGCTATAAGGTATGATACCATCGCCGCTCATGTTAATTACCAAACCGTAAATTAAAATGGTAGTCTGCCATCGCCGCTCATGTTAATTACCAAACTGTAACTTATAATGGTAGTCTGAACAGCTATAAGGTATGAAGCCATCACCAGTGGCACAATTACATGGACTGCCCAGCAGAATAAAGTGACATTGAAAGTAGGTCTTTCTAATTCAAGGCCAATAGGGCAGCTCTGCAAAGGATGGATTGTTGAATATGGCCTGCAACAGTTGGAATATAAGACTTCATCAATGTTAAAAGGGAAGGACACACTATGGCTGACACATATCCAGCAGCGTAAAAAGTAGGTCAGTCAAAGCCTTGGTGATCATCAATGCAAGCAAACATTGACAAGGATGACTGGGGTTACAGCCTTATATTACCTCCAATCCACGTTCTACTAGTCAACAACTTCCTACAGGGACAAGCAGTAGAAAAAAGAATGGAAATTCAGAAGTAATGCACTCACCAAGAGGAAGCTCAAAGCGTGTGTCGAGCAGCACCAGGTGGAGCGTAGGATCTTTGGTACCGCAGATCTCATTATCAGCCATGATGACCTGAGAGTCCAGTGTGAGCCATTGGCCTGGTCCTTCCTGTGTGCACGGTCAAGTCAGGATCGCTCCAGAGTCACCAAGAACAATATTATCCACAACACTAACCTCATTTGACTGTCTGATGCTGTGGAGGGGAATCCACACTGTGCCCACCATAGTATCCCAGATCAAGCCTTTGTTCCACACTTCTACCGTCAGACCCAAGTCTAAGCGGTTGATTTCACTACAAGAAAGAGAGCATGTGGTATAAAATGAACCCCCACATTCTCACAGGGTTAACAACATGTAAGAACTGTCTCAGTGAGAGCTAACCTCAGCAAATAGTAATATAAGGGATTTTATAGAGGCCATGCTCATGAAGAAACACAGCTGTGCCTGTCAAGGGGACAGTCTTTGAAGGACATTGCAGCCTCTCTCTGCTACCCAAACATTACATAGAAACACAGCTGTGCCTGTCAAAGGGACAGTCTTTGAAGGACATCGCAGTCTCTCTCTGCTACCCAAACATTACATAGAAACACAGCTGTGCCTGTCAAAGGGACAGTCTTTGAAGGACATCGCAGCCTCTCTCTGCTACCCAAACATTACATAGGAAAGCTTCAGCAATGCGACCTCAGAACAAGGTTCCCCGCCCTCAAGCATCTTACTAATGTTAAAGTCTCAGCATCTGCCATGTTCATATTATCATGCTTTAGTCATTTCACTTATTGAGGTACAAACAAAGTCAATTTAAAGGATGCCAATAATGCATGGGAGTAGGAGGAGGGGAAAGATCAGTAAGTTGTATTTAAAAGAAGCACCCAAAGGGAAGGAAAAGAGTTGGGAATGAGGAAGAGAGTGGAGGAAGAAGGACAGGAGTTAAAAGGACGAGGAGAAGAAAAAGAGTCAAGTCACAGTGAAGGACTCACAACATGAAGTCTTGCTCCCAGCTGGGCAGGTTGCCCCTGACAGCAATGGTTGTGCTCTTCACATTCTGGACCTTCAGCGTCACGTAAGTGTTGAACTTTTCTGTCAGGAAAAAAAAGAGGGTACTTGTTCACTCAATCTAGATAATACCACCAGCAAGCTATGGATGTTTTCTTGACTTCATTGTCATGCATTGTCATATTGTTTCATATTGTGTCATATTGTTTCTCTCCTTGCATGTGACGTAGTCAGGACTTACCTTGCGCTCCGTCCAGCTTGGCTTTCTTCACTGTGGAAGCACACAGAGGGAGAAAATCACCAACAGGAACACCATCTGTCATTTGGCTTCTAGCATTTACACACACCCAAAAATACAACACATAAAGATGATACATGACACACGCAAAGACTGAATGAACAAATAATCTTATTTATCCATCCATATAATATACTGTACACATGTATATATTCTTATATATATGTTAGATTTTATATTGCTATATTTAGTCTATTTATACCTGCATTGTCCTTTCCATCCTTACACTTTCCATCATTGTAACTGAGCTACTGTTTTGAACAATTTCCCTTGTGGATCATTAAAGTTTGTCTAAGTCTAAGTCTATTTCTAAATGGCCCATTATCATCCTGTGTTAGCTAGAGCCTCTCTTAAATGACGCATAATCCCTGGACTGGTCACCAGTCAACCAACCACACGGCACATATTCCATCAATCAGTCAAACTTTATTCATATATATATAGCACTGTTATCATTTATATATATAGCACTTTTCATACACAAGCAGGCAGCAAACACAAAGTGCTGTACAAAACAAAACAAGCAACAAAAACAAAAAAATGATAATAATAACAAGAATAATAATACAAAACATAACACACACACACACTAGAGATGCGCGGTTTGCGGACACAACCGCGGAGTCCGCGGATAATCCGCGGGTCGGGCGGGTGACATGACGAAAAAAATAGATTGTAAATAGATTCGGGCTGTTGGCAGTTGAACCAATTCGGAAATATATATACATAGTTAAATGTTGTTACCCACATACGAAAAACGTATAGATTTTATCGGTCCTTTAGGTGGAGCTGATGGTGCATCACCGAAAAAGAAAAGGATTGACTTCACAGAATGGGAGGAAGATACACCTGTGCCCGTTGATGAAGTAGAGGATTATTCCTCTACAAACTTCCATCTCGACGGATCAGCAGAGGAAAATCTACTTTCCTTTCGGGGGAAACAAGGACAATCATTCCCACGACTACAACACCTTGCCAAGAGAATCCTATGCGTCCCAGCAACAAGTGGCACAAGTGAGCGCTCCTTCAGCGCAGCAGGGCGCATTTTAGAGGCCAGGCGCTCTCGCATGAATCCTGGCACTGTAGATGCCATTTTATTCCTGCATAGTGCTAACAAAAAAAAAAGTAAGTAGACATACGGTTGGATATGTTAAAGGAATTAGTCTACGTTACCTATAGGCTATACCAAATAAGCCCATGTCTAACCTATATTGAGTTTGGTCAGCTAAATAATTTTGATGGTTACGTGTTGTTTGGGCGCACTACAATGCAAAGGAATTAAGGCAATTGCGTTGTTTATTGTGTTTTTTTTCTATTGGAGATATACTACTATGTGTGAATAATTATTTGGCCTCGCTTTCAAGTGAAGCGCATCTCCGATTGGCGACAATGTAAGACTATTTAGCCTGCTTTGTTTGTCTATTTTCATTATAATTCAAGTTTGATGATAAAGTGCAGTCTGATGGCTTTGATTTCCCCCCTTCAGCTATTTGCCTTGGCCAATAAGTTGCAGGTCATTTGTTATTATTATTTATTTAATTTATTTTTGTTTAAATAGAGATGACATACATATGTTATTGTATAATTTAAGTTTGTGCGCGTGATTGACAGCCTAAGGCTTATGAGGCACATTTTTTATTTATTTTTTTTATTTCAACTTAAAACGTATGAGCCTATGCCTTTGCCTACAACATAGGCTATGTGTTTATCTTTATTTTCCTGCCTGTCGTTGACAATGGAGATTGTCTGATATTTTGTCATGGCTGCAGATCAATCAATAAAGGTTCATCTTTGTCGCGAAATTGTTCACTGTTTCACTGTGCACCCCGGCCTCGTCCCTATTTGAGCATTATAACGTTAACAAGTTAATATTCATTGAAATAAATTTTACAACATTTTTTTTACCTAACGAAAATATAGGCCTAGTCTTTCTAAAACATTGTTTTAACTTCTTAAAAGCCTCATTCTGCTTGCTGCAACTGCGCACACAAAGTGTGAGGAACGCACTCCTGATCTGAGGGCATTGGCAACAATAGTCAACACTTTCTTAATGGAAATGACAATAATATTATAATAATGATAAATAATATTATCACACATTAATATCTCTTAGCCACTAATGTATGGCCAAGATATATTAATGCGTGGCACGCATTAATATCTCTGCTACATTGGATCAGTCTCCTTTCTTTAACAGGAAAAAGCTTTATAACCTCACTAATATGCTTGTATCGTCTATATTAGATATATAACAACTGGCGGATGGCGGGCGGGTGTGGTTTTGATAAAATGGTGGTCCGGGTGGATGCGGATGGTTGACGACTTTTGTGATGCAGTTTCGGATGAAATAATTGCCTATCCGCGCATCTCTAACACACACCTATTGACCATAAAAACAGCAAAAGAAACACATGGCATGAACAAAACATGGAATGGCCTTCAGGATTTGAGGGAAATCGCCACCTTTGAGGCGTCCACACTACAGAATAGCTCAAATTAACGGCATTTAAAATATATATACCGTATATGTTTATAGTGTAAAACATATGATAAAATATATGTAAAAAATTCAATATAAATATGACATTAATAAGTTGATAAAAACATAACATTGAGAGAATAATAGTAGACGTATTAATGATTAAGATAGAAAACAACACAATAAAATAATTTAAAAAACAGATGATCAGTAAAAAGCCTGATTAAAGAGGTGTGTCTTCAGCCTTTTTTTTTTTTTAATGTCAACGCTCTCTGCAGTCCTGAGGCTCTCTGACAGGCTGTTCCACAGGTGGCTAAATGGTCTCACCGTGGGTCTTTGTTCTGGTATCTGGTCAAGCTAAAAGGCCGGTGCTAGAAGACCTCAGGATCCATAGGGTTTTGATCAGGTAAAAGCAGGCCAGATAGGTGCAAGGCCATTAAGACATTTAAGAACTAATAATAGAACTTTAAAATCGACCCTGAAACGGACGGGGAGCCAGTGCAGCGACTTTAAAACTGGTGTAATGTGCTCCTGCCATGTTTTTGGCATGTGAAAGAGAGAAGCTGTAACACTTGGCTCGGGAAAACCTTTGTGATCTCCTGAGTGTAACAAAGACACGCCAACCACAGTGCTGGCCTCTTTATTAATGAACTTTTTAATGAAATGCATTGGTTTATTTAGGTACTAACCACAACATGACATATTGGTGGAACAGGCTATGTCTATACAAATGTGCTTCCTTCTTGACACGTGTTGGTAGTAAGTGGTGGTTAAACATGGTGAGCATACTTTGTCAAAGTAAAGGACAATAGAACAAATAGTGCATGTATAGTGTCCACAATAACGTCTGTTGCAGTGTTTTGCAAAATGCACTAAGGCTGAGGGCTAAATCAAGTGTTTTTGTTCCCTCATGACACATCAGGGGACTTTTCAGTCAACAGTGAAGTTCCTGGTTGCTGCAGCACACTTTTAGCAGCTTTGACCAAGCACACGCATACATTTTTAATGCTGCTTTCCTCCACCACAAGAACTCAGTGACACTCTGCAAGCACCCAACATGCACACTCAGTATAAATGGCATCCAAAGTGCCAGTGTTATGTAACTCTTGCTCACCCCCTGGGACATGTGGTGTGAACACCTTCTTTCATAGTGGTCTGCCACACGGCTACATTACCATAGAAACCAGCACAAAATTAAAACGTTTATGCAAAATCGCTCCGAGTCATCCAAATCTTTTTGCATGATGTGCAAGCTAGCACTGCAGTGCACTGAAAATACTGACCTGTTAAACACTTTAACATGATGTTTAGGTACAAGTTTAAAGTTCAAGTTCAAGTTAAAGTACCAATGATTGTCACACACACACGAGGTGTGGTGAGATTATCCTCTGCATTTGACCCATCACCCTCACCCCCTGGGAGGTGAGGAAAGCCGCGTCCGGGAATCATTTTTGGTGATTTAACCCCCAATTCCAACCCTTGATGCTGAGTGCCAAGCAGGGAGGTAATGGCTCCCATTCTTATAGTCTTTGGTATGACCCGGCCGGGGTTTGAACTCACAACCTACCCATCTCAGGGCGGACACTCTAAACATGGAGTAGGTTTTTACATGAAAATAATGCATACTGTATGTGGAGGGGGGCGTGGCCTGTGGGCCTGCAGCGAAGCGGAGCGTGCTAGGACCGGCTTCGAAATCAGCAACAGGTGCGTTTAAAGCTCTGTTAAAAGGCAGCAGCCGGGAGGAGAGAGTGGTGGGAGCTGGAGTAAGAGCGAGAACGAGCCTGAGACGGACACAAAAGACAATTGCTGGAAAGCAAGACACAGACTTTATTGTAAAATAAAACTGGATTGTGAACCTGAACCGGGCTATCATGTCAGTGCATGGTGGTCCGAAGAACCCCCTGGAGGGCAACTTCCACACTGTATTCCCACATTATACAAATAATAGCTTAGTTACATTCAAAATTGGCAACATCTTGTTAATACTAATCTCTTTTAGACTTAGACTTAGACAAACTTTAATGATCCACAAGGGAAATTGTTCAACACAGTAGCTCAGTTACAATGATGGAAAGTGTAAGGATGGAAAGGACAATGCAGGTATAAATAGACTAATAAAGCGACAAAAATCTAACATATATACAAATATATACATAATATGTGTACAGAATAATATATATAGATATATTTTGTCTATAACATATATACAATATATACAATATATACAACACATGTACAATATTACAGTATATACAGTATAGGTGACAGCAGCAGCATAAAATAGAGAGTAGATCCAGCAGGAAATAGAAAATAGACATTATAAACAAAGAGAAGTAGCTAACATGTCAGGTGTCAGGTAATAGGCAGATGTCATCTATTGCTGTATGGCGAGTGATTATACAGCTGGATGGACTGCGGAATGAAGGAGTTGTTGAATGGCACAGTGCGGGAAGGAAGTTGAAGGAGCCTGTTGGAGTATGAGCTCCGCTGTCCCTTAATTGTCAGGTGGAGTGGGTGGGCAGGATTGTCCATGATGGCCAGCAGTTTGTCCAGTGTCCTCCTGTCCCTCACTGACACAAACGCCTCCAACTGCGTGCCAATAGTTTGGCCGGCTTTCCGGATCAGTTTGTCAATCCGGTTTGAGTCCCTTTTGCTGGTGCTGCTCCCCCAACAAACCACTGCAAAGTACAGGGCACTGGCCACAACAGACTGATAAAAGATCTAAATATTTTAAAGCAGTATCTGCTGCACTCAGATATTGTTGAAGACTAGTAACACAGTAGTAACATAACTGTATTCAGGACTGGGATCAAAAGAGAACTAAAATGTATGTGACCACATGAGGAGAATTAGATTTTCAACTATGAAAAGCTAACGCTTAAATATGCCTCACCATCATAAATCCCTCTGACAGGGTGAGTTGCTACAGGAAATGTCCCCGCGCGTCCATTAACAATATTTTGCCAAGCAGAGAGCACAACTTCCAACATGGCCTGAACCCATAAACATGTGCATCCATTTCCTGGAAGCAGGTGATTGCCAGATCCAGAAAAGAGGGTCAAAGCTCTAACAATATTTCCCCATCTGATTAAAGATGCACGTAGAGTGCAAAGAGGCTCAAGCATTTGTATGCATGAAGCTTCTTTTTACTTGCAGGGCTTTCATTCATGAAATAGCTGACACCGCAAACATCAAGCTAGCTCCATGTACAGTTGATGAATGTAAAACAGGAAGCCGACAGTAATTCCAAGGCTAACATAGAGAAATTGACTCAAACTCTAAACAGATCAAACGCAGGTAAAATGAAGATTGCTGTCTGCTACATTGGCAGATGTTCTGAAGGAATTCAGCCTCCGTAAGTAGATCAAGCACAGATGTCCTCTCA
Organism: Nerophis lumbriciformis; assembly: GCF_033978685.3. Classification (NCBI taxonomy): domain Eukaryota; kingdom Metazoa; phylum Chordata; class Actinopteri; order Syngnathiformes; family Syngnathidae; genus Nerophis; species Nerophis lumbriciformis. Next base: position 44,975,372 of record NC_084566.2, on the reverse strand, counting down.
ACTAAACTTGGAGAGTATACATTTGATATGACCCTCAAACACAGTGCCTTTGAATACACTTATGTGCTATACACAAATCCATATTTACAAACAAGCTGTAACCAGACGCAGCTGAAAAGATGGATGAGAGATTGAAGGCACTAAATCCAAGCCTGGATGAGTGGTGCTTCACTGCTAGGAATGACATTTACAACTGAACCTTGGCTGAAAAACAAGCCCATCTTTTCAAGTCTAATCTTTCTGCTTTGTCGACAGATACTGTGAAGAAACGCAGCCTCCTCGAGAAGCTGTGCAGGCCAGAAATAGCTGCAGTCAGGTAAGCCATGAATGATGTAACAGGAACAGAAGCAAGGCACTCTGCCAAGTCTCGTAGTCTCGGCCTCTGACAGCCAGTCTTTATGAATGGACCAGTCCGAGGGCTTTAATGACTTAGTGCAGGGACAGGACCACGGTGAGAAGAGATAGGGTGACTTTCAAACACCTTTACCTCTCCTTGCCACCATTACATCCACGACAAAGACCGAGAGCTCTGACACTTCATCATTCACATTTACAGACCTGAGACCTGGAGGTCGCCAATTCATTTGCGGCTATCCATGTCACTCATGTGGCTTTATTTCTATTGCCTGTCAGATCTAGTTATATCCGGACACTTATCATTTCAAGGACGTCCAGGACCACACTCTTTATTTCATTTATTGTAAGAGATGCTTTTCTCTTGTCTCCCTTTTAACCCCAAGGAATCCATCCCACTCAGGGTAGGCCACCACTTGTGTTAATCGGTAGCACCTCAACTTTAGTTCCACGAGCAACTTTGTAACGCTTGTATCTCAAAACAGCCCCACCCATTGATATCCATTTCATCCACACTTGGCCCTCCCAAAACACTTAACATGTCATCATGTGAAATGCATTAAAAAAAACTAGTAGCTAATAAAACAGTTTAATAGAAACAACCACAGTAGTTTCATATAATGTAATATTATTGCACAGCATGTCTGCTTTTGGCTGATTCTCTGTCAAATGTTGCAAAGTCCGCACATTATCCCCTTACTATAAGCTACTTGTTTTCATAGAGCTGCTGCGTGTTTCTGTCATGGCATCTGGCAACATTGTGTCCGAGGTCTTTGAGTGACGGATTGTAGAAGTCCCTTCAGGTATGACAACACGACAAGCCATGTGTTTGATTGTCATGTCATGACATGACAATCAACAATGTCCCCACAAGGAAGGATAAAAACAAGTGAAATATTCTTGATTGCTAAAACAAAGTAGATGCGGGAAATATCGCTCAAAGGAAGACATGAAACTGCGACAGGAAAATATCAAAAAAAGAGAAAAAGCCACCAAAATAGGAGCGCAAGACAAGAAGTAAAACACTACACACAGGAAAACAGCAAAAAAGTCCAAATAAGTCAGGGTGTGATGTGACAGGTGGTGACAGTACACCTACTTTGAGACAAGAGCTATAGTGATGCATGGTTGGTTAAAGGCCTACTGAAATGCCATTTTCTTATTTAACGGGGATAGCAGGTCCATTCTATGTGTCATACTAGATCATTTCGCGATATTGCCATATTTTTGCTGAAAGGATTTAGTAGAGAACATCAACGATAAAGTTTGCAACTTTTGGTCGCTGATAAAAAAGCCTTGCCTGTAGCGGAAGTAGCAGACGAGTAGCGTGACGTCACAGGTTGTGGAGCTCCTCACATCCAAACATTGTTTACAATCATGGCCACCAGCAGCGAGAGCGATACGGACCGAGAAAGCGACGATTCCCCCATTAATTTGAGCGAGGATGAAAGATTTGTGGATGAGGAAAGTGAGAGTGAAGGACTAGAGGGCAGTGGGAGCCATTCAGATAGGGAAGATGCTGCGAGACCTGATATTCAGCTGGGAATGACTAAAACAGTAAATAAACACAATATACTCTATTAGCCACAACACAACCAGGCTTATATTTAATATGCCACAAATTAATCCCGCATAACAAACACCTCCCCCCTCCCGTCCATATAACCCACCAATACAACTCAAACACCTGCACAACACACTCAATCCCACAGCCCAAAGTACCGTTCACCTCCCCAAAGTTCATACAGCACATATATTTCCCCAAATTTACGTACGTGACATGCACATAGCGGCACGCACGTACGAGCAAGCGATCAAATGTTTGGAAGCCGCAGCTGCATGCGTACTCACGGTACCGCGTCTGCGTATCCAAATCAAAGTCCTCCTGGTAAGAGTCTCTGTTGTCCCAGTTCTCCACAGGCCAATGGTAAAGATTGACTGTCATCTTTCGGGAATGTAAACAATGAAACACCGGCTGTGTTATCCGGCACACCAGTCAGGGGGTGCATTCTACGGCGGGGGTGCGTTATCCGGCACAACACCTGCCGCAATACACCGCTTCCCACCTACAGCTTTCTTCTTTGCTGTCTCCATTGTTCATTGAACAAATTGCAAAAGATGTCCAGAATACTGTGGAATTTTGCGATGAAAACAGACGACTTAATAGCTGGCCACCATGCTGTCCCAAAATGTCCTCCACAATCCGTGACGTCACGCGCTGACGTCATCATACCGAGACGTTTTCAGCAGGATATTTCGCGCCAAATTTAAAATGGCACTTTAGTAAGCTAACCCGGCCGTATTGGCATGTGTTGCAATGTTAAGATTTCATCATTGATATATAAACTATCAGACTGCGTGGTCGCTAGTAGTGGCTTTCAGTAGGCCTTTAAGCTTTAAAGTCAAATCCAATAACGACTTTTTACTGTCAACTGAGTTTAGTTTTTTAATGATTTCTGCTGGTGGTGTGCCTGACTGACAGTAGTCTATATGTCCACTACTTTATTATCCAACCTTCTGCAAACATGTCCCTGACTGACAGTAGTCTATATGTCCACTACTTTATTATCCAACCTTCTGCAAACATGTCCCTGACTAACAGTAGTCTATATGTCCACTACTTTATTATCCAACCTTCTGCAAACATGTCCCTGACTGACAGTAGTCTATATGTCCACTACTTTATTATCCAACCGTTGATCCAATCTAATTATTGACTTCTGCTACAAATTGCTGGTGAGAAGCAACATCATCAGCATCACGTGTTCTTTTTTTCGGGAAGTCGGGTGGGAGGAGGTGACACATCGCTTGAAGGGAGGAGAACATAGAGAAAGGGAGGAGAACATAAAAGGGAGGAGAACATAAAAAAGTGACATTCAACACAGTCTTCCGTCACGACTTGGAAAGTGTGTGGTGTGATGCGGCGGCACCGCACTAGTGTGAGGAGATTCACCATGTCATTGCTGTCCTGTGTGAGCACACATGAAGGAACCTGTCCTGCATGTGGAACCTGTCCTGTGTGAAGGAACCTGTCCTTCATGTGTGCGCACACATGAAGGAACCACGTCACATGCACACGTTAGTAGCCTGGAATAGGATGGAGACTGTCCTTCATGACTACACAGCTGCTCATTTGACGACATGATGGTCACGACCGAGTTACTGCTCTCAATCTTTCTCTCACACACACACACACACACACACACACACACACACACACACAGAGAGAGAGAGAGAGAGAGATAGCTACCAGGTGTCAATGAGTGAGATGTAGGTGAACAGGTGCTCAGTAGATGTTGGCTCACACTGCATGAGCTCACGGGACAAACAAGACTTTTTCCACCGAGCTGCTACCCGGAAGGGAACCTACCAGACGGATTTGGTGCAGTACTTC